>NC_092102.1:10712672-11012672 GCF_045679555.1 Salvelinus alpinus
GGTGAATAACCAGCAGGAGACAGGGATACTGAACACACGTTTACCATTGCCATGCCCAAAACAGACAGTGTGGATATCTCAAGTTAGAATTCAGCCTTTTTAGTGATTGGACTTAAAGTAATGAAAATAAGTGACTGTCTCTCTTTCTATCTCTCTGTAGGTCAGTAGTAACTTGGAGCCCTCCCAGTCTCTGAGTCTACAGCAGCCTCTTCCCCCCCCTCCCTCTCCTCCTTCCCAACCCCAGTACAGTGTGGCCGAGCAGGACAAGCAGCTCCTCTTCTCTGATTTCGAGGACCTCAGTGTCTCGTTCCAAAACCTCTATAAGTCTGTCTTTCAGCAGTCCTTCAGCCAGCAAGGTGGGTCATTGGAAACAGTACTCTGAAGCAGACCGGGTTTGAAATAGTGTTTTAGATGAGCCTGCTTGGTGTGACAGATGGGTGCATTTTGCAACCAAGCAAGCTCTATCAAACGTCTTCAAAGTATTTGAAAGAAAACGAGCACGTTCACAGCTAACGTCTTACCCGGTTGATGAGAAAACAGTATGGCTAACACTAGTGGGAATGATTACCTTGTGCTTTTAGCTAACCTATAAAATAATCTCCTACACCACAGATTGGACACTTATGTTAAACAGTAATAAAAGCATTTGTGTGTATTCCTCTTTTGTACTTGCATATACAAATAATAAATTGTGCCACATATCTACAATCGTTGCGTTGCTCAGTCAAACGAGCGAGGCGAATTTGGAGAAAAACAAAACATTGTATTGACACTTGAGTGGAGAAAAGTGCTGTGGGAGTAGCTTTTAAACTTGCTAATTAAATTGTGAAGGTTCTCTGTAATTGCTTCCTATTTGGTCAACAGCCTTCCTCCTGCTTCTATTACGATCCACCTTTTTAACCCCAGACATGAACACGCTCTGTAGATCGTCTCACTGTTGCCTGAAATCAACCTTTTAAAAATATTTTAAGTCGCAGCAACGAGCTGAATTGTGTACAGCAATACAATTATGAAAATCAAAACTGAACAAATATACATCACTGCGAGAATAAATAACAGAATAAATAACACTGACACATTCTAGGGAGCATTGAAACCCAATGGCTGGAATGGCAGCGCTCCATCCTGCAGTGTATAAGGTCCAAGCCCCTTTTCTTTAAATTGGCAGTTTGCTGTACTCCCACCATACAATATATATGCCAGCAGCATACCACCCTGCATACCACTGCTGGCTTGCTTCTGAAGCTAAGCAGGGTTGGTCCTGGTCAGTCCCTGGATGGGAGACCAGGTGCTGCTGGAAGTGGTGTTGGAGGGCCAGTAGGAGGCACTCTTTCCTCTGGTCTAAACAAAGATCCCAATGCCCCAGGGCAGTGATTGGGGACACTGCTCTGTGTAGGGTGCTGTCTTTCGGATGGGACGTTAAACGGGTGTCCTGACTCTCTGAGGTCATTAAAGATCCCATGGCACTTATCGTAAGAGTAGGGGTGTTAACCCCGGTGTCCTGGCTAAATTCCCAATCTGGCCCTCAACCATCACGGTCACCTAATAATCCCCAGTTTACAATTGGCTCATTCATCCCCCTCCTCTCCCCTGTAACTATTCCCCAGGTCGTTGCTGCAAATGAGAATGTGTTCTCAGTCAACTTACCTGGTAAAATAACGGTAAAATAAAATAAATAAATAAATATGGGCACATTTATCATGCAAAGAACACATACAGTGAGGTCCAAAAGTAGTTGACACATTTTGTGGTTGTTTTGGCTCTGTACTCCAGTTGCTTGGGTGCCCAAACTCCTTGCTCGGGCCAAACGCTACACTACACCCATGGGTTATTAGTTTCTCCTCCGCAATGAGTCTGCCTCCCAGGCGATTTCTAGAATGGTAATCCTTTCTAGATCTGATTGGTCCCAGAAACTGATGGGTTGAGCCAGGGCCATAACACACGTGGCTGAAGCAGCATTTTGAAAGTTCATCATTGGCTTTGATACTCTGATTGGTTGGAGATCATCCAATCGCTGATTACTTTTTTTTTTTGTACAACACCCAACATTTTGACAACCAAACAACTTCAATTATGGCAGTCTCAGACTGAAGTATGTAGCGAATGATAGAGCAGAGGATAAATTCAGTTTGAGTTGTCAGGTAAGTACTCCAGCACTTTGGATTTTAGATGATACAATGACTGAGGTTAAAGGCCCAGTTCAGTAAAAAAAAATATTATTCTGTGTTTTATATACTTCCACACTGAGGTTGGAGTAATACTGTGAAATTTTGAAAATGCCCTTTTTTAGTGTAAGAGCTGTTTGAAAAGACCACCTGCAATTTAAGCCTGTTGTGGTGGGATGGAGTTTTGGCCTCCCTGGTGACATAACCAGGTGGTAAATTAGTTAAAAAACCAATAAGAGAGTTCCAAACCTCTCTGCCAATAACAGCTAGTTTTCCATCCCCACTCAAACCCACTCCGAGAGTACTAGCAAAAATTTAGCTTGAGAAATTGATCGTCGCTAAGAAGCAATTTATTTTTTGGTTGACCATTTTGATTTAAAACAAATCACAGTAAGGTACGTAATAGTTACCCAGAAATGATTTGATATTGAGATAGAAACGTCTGCATTGGACCTTTTTAAAGTGCAGACTTTCAGCCTTTATTTGAGGGTATTTTTTATCCATATCAGGTGACTCGTTTATAAATTACAGCACTTTTTTTGTACATAGTCCCCCATTTTTAGGGAACAAAGTATTTGGACAAATCCACTTATGTGTATTAAAGTAGTCAACGTTTTTAGTATTTGGTCCAATATTCCTAGCACGCAATGACTACTGTACATCAAGCTGGTGACTACACACTTGTTGGATGCATTTGCAGTTTGTTTTGATTGTGTTTCACAGGGTGCAAACACTTCAGCTTTGGCTTGCTTATATAAAGCGATACTACCTGTTTTCTGAAGTGAGTGCACGAAGGAAGTTCGTAACGTGGCTTGAGCACTTTCACGAGATGCTGAAACACCCTATTCTCAACCACCGGGAATGGGCGCATATCCGCAGCTACAAACCAAAGGCCATAAGATGTAAACATAGCCTACCTACCGCTCTTGTGATTTATTTGGCTCGGTCAGAATCAGCTGCCAAGGGCTGCTTGAATGAAGATGGGAGACTGTTGTGTTGCTTTACGTTTCCGTCTTGCTTCGGCGTAATGTCGGTGTAAATGTGTTAACAGCTGCATTGGCTATTTCTCATTGAGCGTGCCGACATACTGTTAACGTTTTATCCACAACGTTGTAATCTAATGGGAAACCAAAATGTGGGGATTAAAAGGATGATGGAGGATCCTTCAATTTTGGTTTATTGACCCCACCACTCGTCATCGTACAGAACTAGTTCCCGGCTGCGCCTCAAAAAAGGACAGTTTGAAGTGCGCCTGAAATGTTTTTTTTTCTTTTTTCAGCTCAGATTTAGTCAAGCGGCATAGATCTACAACACAACGCAAGCATAGCCTATAGGCCTAGTGTTTTAATTTTGTAAATACATTTTTTATGTGCTTATTCGGTTTCACAGTGCTGACCAAACCGAGGTCCCCGGTACGGTACAAATGTGTACCGTTACACCCCTAGCGTTAAAGTGCATTCATTTAAGGAGGCAACTATTTATGCCGGGTTTGGTGAACTTTAGTCGGGTTAAATATATCGCCTCCTTAATGTTAGATATATTTAAATTTTACAAATTAAATCACGCTGCCAGAATAAAATTAGGTTTATGGTATTTTTTTGCACCGATCTGTGCACTTTTGTGTGAAGAAAATGTCGCTCTGTTCCATTCTATTTTAAGAGTAAATTCCCTTAAACCATCCGAATGAAATCCCTCTGGTTTGTTTCAGTATTATATATTAGAGACGACATCTCTGCAGCTGTCAGTCACATACTGCACTGTAGTAGCATAGTAGCATTTATTTTGTTGTGGCAAACAAGAAAATATATATAAATATGAACATAGTTTTAAAGCTGGAATCCCTAATGGTGAAACTGCCATGTTTGTTTGCGATTTTACAACAAAGACGTTACTGCAAACAACAAACACTGAAGAGAGAAAAAAAAAGGACAGTCAAGGAAAATGCATAAGCAAAATGATTTACAGGTAGGCAGAATGGTTAGTTAATTGTCTGTCTGTCCTTGTGTGTGGTTGGCCCTGCAGGTATCACGGGTATGCCCAGTGAATTGAGCCAGCAACCGCGGACGTCGTGCTCCTATCAGCACTCCCCCTGTGTGGGCAGCAGCGGCAGTGCCCACAGCCACCAACACAACCACGGTCACGTTCATAACCACCCCCACCACCACCCGCCTCTCTCGCAGCACCTCTCTCCCCACGTGACGCACAACCAACATCAACCTCATCCGAACACTCAACATGGGCAGCACCCTCAACACAGCCAGCACCCCAACAGTGGGCAGCAGTCCCAGCACCATACTGGCCAGCCACCACAGATGACCTGCACTAACACTTGTAAGACACGAGAGTACAGTGCACACTACTGTACTGTCAGAGAGCAAACACGCCCAAACGATGGACAGCAGAGTGCCTCTGACTAGACTATTGGCCATAGTTTTCTGTTAATTTCCCGCCGATTCTATATGTTGAATCATCAGCGCAAACAACCACCACTTGTCGCTATAACATACCGTGGCGACAGCAAGCGATAGGACGGTCAGGCTCAGCTTTTAGCTGTTCATCGTTGCGTGTGTCTGGAATTACAGGCAGGCCTCAGGAACAGTGACTATCCTTAAATGCTAGTCCCTTACTATATATAGCATTGATATCTACATGCTCTGCATGGATTCCATTATATTCAGTGTTGGGGAAGCTACTCTGAAAATAGTTTATTAAGCTACCAATTACTTCACACTGGAAGAAGTTAAACTACACTAAAGCTACCCCTAAGAAAAATATAGTTTACTTTTCAAAAGTAGTTCACTACATCCAAACTACTTTGTGAAAAATGGTCATATCAAAATCTGAAATGTCAGACTATAAATTGCAAGAACAATTTCTGTTCTGTTACACATTCTGTTAACAGAATGTGTAATTTAGCCTATTAAACACAAAAACTGTTTAAAGTGAGAATTAAGCAGGTCTGATACAGAAAAAGGAAATTCTACATTGCCCAGATTTTCATTTTTTTGTGCAAAAACAGTAGTGTAGTTCTAGTAGTTATCTACACCGCTACATGGAGAGAAAAAAAGAGAAAAAAAAGTAATTAACTACTGAAAACAGGACCTAGATTTGAATTTAGTTGAACTACCATCAAGCTACTGCACAATGTAGTTTAATTACAAGTTGAACAAAATGTAGTTCCATACTCTCCAACACTGATTATATTACAGTGGCATGTGAAAGTATTCACCCCGCTTGGCATTTTTCCTATTTTTTTGCCTTACAACCTGGAATTAAAATGCCTTTTTTGGGTGGTTTGTATCATTTGATTTACACAACATGACTACCATTTTTTTTGTGTGAAACAGACAAGAAATAAGACAAAACAGGAAACTTGAGCGTGCATAACTATTCACCCCCCCCCCCAAAGTTAATACTTTGTAGAGCCACCTTTTGCAGCAAGTACAGCTGCAAGTCTCTTGGGGTATGTCTCTATAAGCTTGGCACATCTAGCCACTGGGATTTTTGCCCATTCTTCAAGGCAAAACTGCTCCAGCTCCTTCACGTTGGATGGGTTCTGCTGGTGTACAGCAATTTTAAGTCATACCACAGATTCTCAATTCCGATTGAGGTCTGTACTTTGACTATGCCTTTCCAAGACATTTAAATGTTTCCCCTTAAACCGCTCTAGTGTTGCTTTAGCAGAAAGCCTAGGGCCATTGTCCTGCTGGAAGGTGAACCTCCGTCCCAGTCTCAAATCTCTGGAAGACTGAAACAGGTTTCCCTCAAGAATTTCTCTGCATTTAGCGCCATCCATCATTGCTTCAATTCTGACCAGTTTCCCAGTCCCTGCCGATGGAAAAACATCCCCACAGCATGATGCTGCCACCACCATGCTTCACTGTGGGGATGGTGTTCTCGGGTGATGAGAGGTGTTGGGTTTGCACCAGACATAGTGTTTTCCTTGATGGCCAAAAAGCTACATTTTTAGTTTCATCTGACCAGAGTACCTTCATCCACATCTTTGGGGAGTCTCCCACATGCCTTTTGGCGAACACCAAACGTGTTTGCTTATTTTTTTCTTTAAGCAATGGCTTTTTTCTGGCCACTCTTCCGTAAAGCCCAGCTCTGAGGAGTGTACGGCTTAAAGTGGTCCTATGGACAGATACTCCAATCCCCACTGTGGAGCTTTGCAGCTCCTTCAGGGTTATCTTTGGTCTCTTTGTTGCACCGCTGATTAATGCCCTCCTTGCCTGGTCCATGAGTTTTGGTTGGCAACCCTTTCTTGGCAGGTTTGTTGTGGTGCCATATTTTTTTAAATAATGGATTTAATGGGCTCCGTGGGATGTTCAAAGTTTCTGATTTTTTTTATAACCCAACCCTGATCTGTACTTCTCCACAACTTTGTCCCTGACCTGTTTAGAGAGCTCCTTGGTCTTCTTGGTGTTGCTTGGTTGGTGTTGCAGACTCTGGGGACTTTCAGAACAGGTGTGTGTGTGTGTGTGTGTGCGTACATATGTATACTGAGACCATGTGACAGTGACACTTAGATTGCACACAGGTGGACTTTATTTAACTAATTGTGACTTCTGAAGGTAATTGGTTGCACCAGATCTTATTTAGGGGCTTCATAGCAAAGGGGGTGAATACATATGCATGCACCACTTTTCAGTTAAATTTTTTGAAACAAGTAATTTTTTCTATTTCACTTCACCAATTTGGACTATTTTGTGTATGTCCATTACATGAAATTCAAATAAAAATCCATTTAAATTACAGGTTGTAATGCAAAAAAATTGGAAAAACACCAAGGGGGATGAATACTTTTGCAAGGCACTGTAGCTGTGTCGTTTGTTTTTCTGCTACTCCTCAAACGCTGTGTGAAGCTGACAAACTCAGAGACGGGCGTTTCTGAAACTCGCCGGCGTCTTTCATTTGCCTAGACTTTGTTTTTCCTGTGTCTCTGCACTGTGCTTTCGGCTCAGAGAGAAGCCCTATACAAATAGACGCTCTATTATCTGGGTTAGTTCTCCCTCCACAGTGGCTGGGATGAATAAAAGCAATCCCCGTCTTTGATCCACAGCTTCAAATGTGTTGCCATTTGGGTTTGTGATGAAAGGCAGAAAATCATTCCTCTTCACTAATGTCTGTGACGTGAAAAAACAACATATTGTGGTCAAAAGCATCACTGCATCAGACTCAAACATGACATTACTTCTGTTGGTCCTTGACTGTCACTCTGTTGATTACAGCACCGTGCTCTTGTCAACATTTCCCTAACCTCGTTTCCAGGGTAATTGCTACAATGTTATAGAGAGCTGGCTGGTAGACAAGACTAACATTTCTCCTACCGTTACTTAGTTGCGTCTTCCTGCCGAGCCTGTTTAGCTCTATTACCCACTCCCCCTACCTGAAATAATTTGTGTTAGAAGAAATCGTGAGGAATCACTGCAGGGTGTGTGTGTGTCTGTGTGTGTGTCTGCCTGCCTGTGCAGGTCTGTCCGCCAACTGGTACCCCAACCTGGAGTGGCTGAAGGAGAGCTGTCGCATTGCCAGCAGCTACAATTGGGCTGACGTGGACCTCTCTCCATTCCAAGGTAACAGACTTGCATTATCCTAAAGTGAATAAACTGTGGTAACACTTTCTTTATACCATGTGTATAATGCTCTTATAACGTCTTCTGTCACACTCATAGTAATAATAATAATGCATTGAATTTATAACTCACTTTTCATTGATAGTTTTTCAAAGTCATACAGTGAATGCATTACAATAAATAAAAACAAGACATAGACAAAGGACACAACTAGGCAGGGCATCTTACACAAAGAACACAGCTGACGGTACAAGGGGCAAGGACAACAAGGAACACAGCAATATCTAATGGAAGGCCTTCATAACGAGGAGGGTTTTTAAACGGAGTCTGATGCCTTCAGCTGGTCCGTGTGCATTCCAGAGGCGGGGGGCGGTCGAGCAGAAAGCCGATTTCCCCCCGTGGAGCAAAGCTTGAACGTAGAGGAGCGGGCTATCGCTCTCTGAGAATACAGGTGGGGTTATGGGATACGAGCAATTCTTTGAGCTATGGAGGGGCATTGCCATGGGTAGGACGTCATTGTAAATAAGAATTTGTTCTTAACTGACTTGCCCAGTTAAATAAAGGTTAAAAAAAGAATTTGATGCAATGTCAGCAGGAGAGTTTTGAATTTGATTCTGATTGAGACGGGGAGCCAGTCCAGAGATGCTTTGTCTCCTCAAGGCTGAACTACTGTAACACACTCTTCATCGGGATCACTGGCAGGAGTCTCCAAAAGCTCCAGTATATTCAGAACAGTGCTGCCAGGATCCTGATGAGTGCATGAACACTAACACTTCGCCCCCATCCTGGCATCTAAAGACATGGATGATCTTCTCAGCATCAGACGGAGTTTGGCAATGTTAAGGTGAAAGAATGATGCTTTGCACAGATGTTTTATGTGCTCGTCAAAGGTCAGAGAGGAGTCGAGCTTAACACCCAAATTGTAGACTGAGGAGATCAATGTTCTGGCCTGCAATGGTGAGGTGGGTTATGGGTGAGTGCTGGACCGCATGTACAGTAGCTTATTGGTGGCACTAGTCAGAGGCTCCTTGTGTAGCAACGTGAAGTGGGAGATCTCTAATCAATGCAACACAGTTAAAATGATGGCATGAAGTTAGCTAAATGGAAGGAGTATGCTACAATGAGCAACCGACAGGTAGGCTGTTTAATCTGAATGGAGTTGCTGTAGACAAGGATGGGGAGTGCAGCCAAATAGCCTCAACTAGCCTAGCTATGTAGCTGGCGAGCTATCTTAGCTAGCTTCTTTACATCGATTTGAGTAACCGGGTATCCGAAAATGTTGTATTATATTTGAATAGTGAAATATTTCAAATTGCCATCTACTCAAGGCAGGTGTTCAGACAGGCACGCAGCAGAGGGACTTGGGGCAGTTTTTACATTCAGCTGAGTGTCATCAGCATAGCAGTGGAATGAAATTCCATGCCGGCTTATGACACGGCCAAGGGGTAGCTAATACAGAATGAACAGGATGGGTCCAAAAATGGATCCTTGTGGGACACCGCAGTTGACAGGGTGGGTCTGGGACCTGGACCCACCTAGCGAGGCATATTCCGTTCTGACGGAGAGGTATGAGCAGAACCAACTCAGGGCTGGTCCGATGGTGTCCGGAGGCGTTCGAGGAGGATAGCGGTATTGAACGCTGCACTCAGACTGGACTTTCTCAAACAGGTTGTTTCGATTGGGATGATCCTGGAGCTGTACGGCAACCACTTTTTCCAACACCTTGGAGAGGTTCACAATGTTGACATCAGCAAACCGCTCGCCCACACAACACCATACACGCTGTCTGCCATCTGCCCGGTACAGTTGAAACCGGGATTCATCCGTGAAGAGGACACTTCACAAGCGTGCCAGTGGCCATCAAAGGTGAGCGTTTGCCCACTGAAGTCTATTACGATGCCGAACTGCAGTCAGGTCAAGACCCTGGTGAGGATGACAAGCACTCAGATGAGCTTCCCTTAGATGGTTTCTGATGGTTTGTGCAGAAATTCTTCACTTGTGCGAACCAACCGTTTCATCAGCTGTCCGGGTGGCTGGTCTCAAGTCGGATGTGGAGGTCCTGGGCTGGCATGGTTACACATGGTCTGCGGTTGTGAGGCCGGTTGGACGTACATTCAAATTCTCTAAAACTACGTTGGAGGTGGCTTATAATAGAGAAATTAACATTAAATTATCTGGCAACAGCTCTGGTGGAGCTGGAGATTCCTGTAGTCAGCATGCCAATTGCATGCTCCCTCAACTTGATCATCTGTGGCATCATGTTGTGACAAAACTGCACATTTTAGAGTTCCCTTTTATTGTCCCCATCACAAGGTGCAGCTGTGTAATGATCATGCTTTTTGACATGCCACACCTGTCAGGTGGATTATCTTGGCAAATGAGAAATGCTCACTAACATGGATGTAAACAAATGTGTGTACAAAAGTTGAGGAATAAGCTTTTTGTGCATACAAAAAAATGTCTGGGATCTTTTATTTCAGCTCATGAGACTTTACGTTTTTGTTCAGGTAACATTTTTTTTTCAATTTTCTCAATCGCAACTTTGACACTGAAAGTATGATAGATAATGACAGTCTTAACTCCAATGTGAATTGTCTAAATGCATTTTGCTATTGTACTAAATAAAGTACAAGGATGTGAATGGGCTAAATTAAAAACTACAGGTTTGGATCAAATACAACACAGAGTGAAACACTTGTATTTTCAAGTATTGTGGTGGCAGCATCATGCTATGGGTATGATTGTCATGTGCAGGTGAGGGAAAGGAGACTAGGAGAAGAGGAAACCACTAAGGACTAGTGAAATGAGAACGACTGTGTGTGTCTATGACAGGACTGAAGGAGAACATGAGGCAGGCGGAGCTGAACAACTGGTCCCTGGACCTGGCCCAGATAGCAGACCTATGCTCCTCCATCAACCAGTTCTTCACACGCACCGGTATCATCCCACCACAGGGGCCACCCCTGCCCGCCTGCCACAGCCCCATGCACACCAGCAAGCCCAGCCAGCACATCAACACGGGTCAGTGGCCATTAGGATGGCGTTGCCTCACTAGACACTGATCTAAGTTCAGTTTTGCGTTTTCCCCTATAGTAACTGTTAGGGTTGAGGACGGTAGCTGATCCTAGGTCTATGCCTAAGGGCAACCTCTAACGTGCGTCCCGTAGATCTGAAAGGGTTGGATTGCTTAAAACGAAGTCTCATCACAGTCTATAGATCAGTGGAGTTGTGAGGTAAGAACTGAATGACTGTTGCTTCCTGTTGGATGTCTTCATCTCCTGTAGGTAATCTGTACATGGACTCCAGACAGAACATGTCTTCAATGATGGGACCCCCGGGTTACCCCCACATGCCCCCCATGAGCAATGCAGGCTCCACGGTGACAGGTACTACTGCTAACTACTCAGACCCTCTTATAGTGTGTTTGCAGCTGCCTTACATGTCTACCTCCTCAGGGCACCATGGCCAGATGAACCAGCAGCACATGATGCCACCCGGGCACTACCAGATGAGGCTGCCCACCAACGACATCCAGGACGACTTTGACTGGGACGCCATCGTTTAGAATCACCCTGAAGCGAGGAAGAAAAGGAGGGATAGGGAGAGGGCGTGAGGAGAGTGGAAACAACCACCTGCCCTGAAAAAAAAAAAAAAGACATTCCAGAAGAGGAATATCAATACCATGATCTTGGTCTTTTTATACGAGAGTATAGAGAGTGACTTTGAAGACAATCATACACAGAGGGAGACTAGTCAACGTTTGCCAGTAGACAAGTTGGATGGTCACATTTGAGAGAAAAAAACACTTTTGGAATGGTTTGCATTGTCTCGTCTCAATGTTCCGAGTGCAAACAGTTTTACAAGTGTCGGTGAAGTATATATTTTTTTATTCATGCTTCTATTCTCGTTTCTTTCCACTGAAGACTGAAAGTGGAAGCTAGGGTTTGTGATTCACAATAACTTTTTTTTAAGGAACGTCCGCCTGCCACTGAACTGAAAGGAATGGGCGTGGATGAAAAAGATAGTGCCATTATACATATGAACAAGACTTGCCTCAAAGTGATTAATTTTTGTTCCATCGCTACACAAACATCTGGCATCTTGCCAGTTAGTCCGGACGGTATTGCAACTCCTTGTACCTCAATGTAGCAGCCCTCACCTATCTGACAGGAGTGATCCATGGAATGATACTTTCGCCACTTCCAAGAAATAAAGTTAGTTCAACATTTGATAAGGGAAGACCAGATAAGGATGCTCGTTCTAACAAGTGTCTGATGTCTTTGACTGACTCAAACAATGCCAATTGTATGGAATTGAGCACCATCTTGTGGTTGCAGGCTTATATTGCAGAGGAAATTGACCGTATTTGGTCAGAGGAGAAATCACAATCACCAGACCTCGGTTCAAATACTTTTTGAAATCATTCAAATTCTTTTAGCATTTGTTTCAGCCCGCCTTGAGTGCCAGATGGGTGAGGCTTGCACTTTAAGGACGGTTCTATTGGTTCCATCGCAAAAGGCATGCTCAATCAAGCACAGCTGAAGTTTTATATAGAATTTGAACCCAGGTCTGAATTGCACCCTTACATTTTTTTATTTAAAATCCTTAATGTCTATGTAACTTGCTTTAACTTTCAATGGTTTGATGAACAAAAATCTTCCACTGTAGCAGTTATTTTGTGCTTTCTATGTCACCACTTAACTCTGTGCTCATGGGAAAAAATTGTGACGCTGGGCCAATGCTATGTATGTATCACCTGTCAATCCCTTACTGGTGGTGTTATGGTGTCTACAGTTGTATCTATCTCGGTGTCTGTGTGCGTGTGAGTGCATGCGCCTGTGCCTGTGTGAGAGTGTGCAAGTATGTGTTAGTTTTCATAAGGAATGTCCTGTTAGTAACTCCATGGTACGAAGCCCTCAGGGTCCCTGTTTCCTGTTATTTCAGAATAATGCATAACCCCCACTTCCTTTTTTAGCATTACCAAAACGTCAAAGGTCAAATGGGTATGTGTGTAGTTTAATGTACCTGTTGGCAGGTGTTTCGACCACTGTGGTGGAAAGGTACACCCAATGTACTACGTTATAAGCTAAATTAAGTGAAATGTGGATTTAGGACTTAGTATATAGTAGACTCGCGTGCCAGGTGAACTGGTGAACGAGACTACTATAACGTGACTTTAGTCAAGGATTATATTAATTTGGACTGACACTAAATAACATGTAATCCTCCTGTTCAAAATGATCACATGGTTACAGATTGGCTACATTCCGATTCTCCCGAAGTGTGTAATCGTATCCTTGAATTGCCCCTCATAGATTTAAAAGGAATTAACTTGCACCAATCCGGTTATTTGAAATGTGGAGGGTAAAGAATCGGAATGGACGGGGACACCGATGATTCCAAGGTGCCTAGTCATAGGATGGGAGAGGGTAAGCCGTTTTTGCACAATGCTGGGTACGGTAGCATCAAGTAGAGAAAATGATTGGACTGATGGCCCTAACCTGTCCCCTATCTTCTGGGGGAAAAATCATAAAAAGAGCTCAGTGAGGGAAAGAGCGTGGTGGACAATGCAGTAGAAACAATAAATAAACAGACAAAATGATCAAATGAGCTGCATTTGAACTGTGATACTTACATTGTTCAGTGTCTTGTTCTCTCTGTATCCCTTTAGTATACCTACAGTTCAATAATTGAAATCATATCCATTGAACGATGTAAATCAGTATTTAACTGAATATATACAGGGATGATTATTAAAACGGGACCCAAAGTGCTCGTGTCTTTTAAAGAACTCAAACGAGTTCTAAATGCGGTAATGAGGTCAATGGAACAGATGCCGGATGGCCTCACGTTCAACAAATCTGTTCTAACAAAGTGGATATTCGTCAAATCCGTAATGATGGATTTATTGTAACGGGCCCACAATGGGGTTACTAAAGTCAGATTTAGATATATTTGGATGTTTTTGCTACATAACATTTAGAAGTAGTCCCTATTCAGGTTTAGAAGAAGTGACTGCTAAATGCTAGCTCACGTTTATGAGCGAAATCGGTGGTGTTAGTTGTTTTTAACTGTAATGCAGTTGATTGGTGACGATGAATGAACATGTGACATCCATACAAGCATTGTACTCCAATTTTTACCTCAACATAGGCTATTGTTTACATGTGTACTTCACACTAAGTGTAGGATCATTTTGCTGGGGGGGTAATGATGAGATTCGGGAACGTTCCCCATATGTTTCCATGGCATTTCCATTGACCTCTTTACCGCATCTATGGTCAAGATTCCTGATTTCTGTCATGTGCTGGTTTTTGATGACGACCAGAAACAATATATTGTATGTCAGTGTGTTATTGTGCTAACTGTATGTCATTGCAATCATCAGTGAAGGGACTCATGAATTAAACAAATGGAGGGAGGGGTAGTATTTTGTTCTTCCTCTTTCAAGAGAGAAACCGTATGTGTGTATATATAAATGTGATCAAATGCATTGGCTTTTTGTGTGACACTCTTCCTTGTACTGCAGTCTTATAGTTAAATGTTTCAATGTTTATTAAAATGGTATTGATCAATTTTACTTCATTTTGTTGTCTTTTTGGGTCAATTTCCCACCCCTTTTTCTCCCCAATTCCGTGGTATCCAGTTGGTAGTTAGTCTTGTCCCATCGCTGCAACCCCCGTATGGACTCGCGAGAGGCGAAGATCGAGAGCTGTGCGTCCTCCGAAACCCAGCCAAGCTGCACTACTCCTTGATACAACACTGCTTAACCCGGAAGCGGAGGAGGAAACACCGTACACCTGGCGACCGTGTCAGCGTGAACTGAGCCCGGCCAAACCCTCCCCTAACCTGGACAACGCTGGGCCAATTGTGCGCCGCCCCATGGGTCTCCCGGTCACGGCCGGCTGCGACAGAGCCTGGATTTTAACCAGGATCTCTAGTGGCACAGCCAGCACTGTGATGCAGTGCCTTACACCACTGCGCCACTCAGGAGGCATAGGAATGATTCTTGCTCACAAGAAATTCTCCAATACAGTCCATTCGTAAAGTATTCAGACCCTTTTGACTTTTTCCACATTACAGCCTTATTCTACAATTTGTATTTAATCAATCTACACACAATACCCCATAATGAGGTCGAAGGAATTCCCCGTAGAGCTCAGAGACAGGATTGTGTCGAGGCACAGATCTGGAGAAGGGTACCTGCAGGATTGAAGGTCCCCAAGAACACAGTGGTGTCCATCATTCTTAAATGGAAGAAGTTTGGAACCACCAAGACTCTTCCTACAGCTGGCCGCCTGGCCAAACTGAGCAATCGGGGGAGAAAGGCCTTGGTCAGGAAGGTGACCAAGATCCTGATGGTCACTCTGACAGAGCTCCATGGGAGAACCTTCCAGAAGGACAACCATCTCTGCAGCACTCCACCAATCAGGCCTTTATGTTAGTGGCCAGACGGAAGCCACTCCTCAGTAAAAAAGGCACATGACTGCCCGCTTGGAGTTTGCCGAAAGGCACATAAAAACTCTCATAAAAACAAGATTCTCTGGTCTGATGAAACCAAGATTTACTCTTTGGCCTGAATGTGCAAAGCTGTCATCAAGGCAAAGGGTGGCTATGTTGAAGAACCTCAAATATAAAATATATTTTGATTTAACACTTTTTTGGTTACTACATGATTCCATATGTGTTATTTCATAGTTGTGATATCTTCACCATTATTCTACAATGTAGAATATAATAAAAATAAAGAAACTCTGGAATGAGTAGGTGTGTCAACTTTTGACTGGTACTGTATGTCTTAGCACAGACTGGAATATGTTCTGGGACTCATCCAATGGCATTGAGTATATCACATCAGTCACCGGCTTCATCAATAAGTGCATTGATGACGTTGTCCCCACAGTGACCGTACGTACCCCAACCAAAAGCAATGGATTAGAGAAAACATCTGCACTGAGCTAAAGGGTAGAGCTGCTGCTTTCAAGGAGCAGGACTCTAACCCGGACGCTTATAAGAAATCGCACTATGCCCTCGGACAAACCATCAAACAGGCAAATCATAAATACAGGGCTAAGATTGAATCCTACTACACCAGCTCTGACGCTCGTTGGATGTGGCAGGGCTTGCAAACTATTACAGACTACAAAGGGAAGCTGAGCTGCCCAGTGTCACAAGCCTACCAGATGAGCTAAACCACTTCTATGCGCGCTTCGAGGCAAGCAACACTGACGCATGCATGAGAGCGCCAGCTGTTCTGGACAACTGTGTGAAGTGTTAAACAAATCAAAATATATTTCATATTTGAGATTCTTCAAATACCCACCCTTTGCCTTGGTGACAGCTTTGCACACTCTTGGCATTCTCTCAACCAGCTTCACCTGGATTTATTTTTAAAAAGTCTTGAAGGATTTCCCACATGCTGAGCACTTGTTCGCTGCTTTTTTTTCATTCTGCGGTCCGACTAATCCCAAACATCTCAATTTAGTTGAGGTCGGGTGATTGTGGAGGCCAGGTCATCTGATGCAGCACTCAATCACTCTCCTTGGTAAAATAGCCCTCACACAGCCTGGAGGTGTGTTGGGTCATTGTCCTGTTGAATAACAAATGATAGTCCCACTAAGCGCAATCCAGATGGGATAACTTTTCGCTGCAGAATGCTGTGGTAGCCATGCTGGTTAAGTGTGCCTTGAATTCTAAATAAATCAGACAGTGTCACCAGCAAAGCACCCCCAAACCATAACACCTCCTCTTCCATGTTTTACGGTGGGAAATACACATGCGGAGATCATCCGTTCACCCATACCGCGTCTCACAAAGACACGGGAGGTTGGAACCAAAAATCTAATGTTTGGACTCCAGATCAAAGGACACACTTCCACTGGTCTAATGTCCATTGCTCGTGTTTCTTGGCCCAAGCAAGTCTCTCTTATTGGTGTCCTTTAGTAGGGGTTTCTTTGCAGGAATTCAACCACGAAGGCCTGATTCACAGTCTCCTCTGCACAGTTGATATGTCTGTTACTTGAACTCTGAAGCATTTATTTGAGTCTGGTATGTCTAAAGAACTTATCCTCTGCAGCAGAGGTAACTCTGGGTCTTCCATTCCTGTGGCGGTCCTCATGAGAGAACGTTTCATCATATCGCTTGATGGTTTTTGTGACTGCACTTGAAGAAACATACTTGCCATAATATGGACTTGGTCTTTTACCAAATAGGGCTATCTTCTGTACACCCCCCTACCTTGTCACAACAGAACTGATTGGCTCAAACGCATTAAGAAGGAAAGAAATTCCACAATTTAACTTTTTTAAGAAGGCACACCTGTTAATTGAAATGCATTCCAGGGGACTACCTCATGAAGCTGGTTGAGAGAATGCCAAGAGTGTGCAAAGCTGTCAAGGCAAAGGGTGGCTATTTGAAGAATCTCAGATATATCTGGATTTGTTTACTACATGATTCCATAGTTTGTCTTCACTATTAATCTACAATGTAGAAAATTGTAAAAATAAAGAAAAACCCTTGAATGAGTAGGTGTGTCCAAACCTGTACCTCCACAAATTGACTCGGTACCTGTACCGCCTGTATATAGCGTCGTTATGTTATTATTGCTCTTATTTACTTTATTTAGTAAATATTTTCTTAACCAACAATGCAGAAAAATAAGAGTTAGGGGCTTGTAAGTAAGCATTTCACTGTAAGGTCTACACCAGTTGTATTCGCTGCATGTGACAAATAAAATTTGATTTTGATTATTTATTTCCTACATTTTACACACCGTGCTGCTTTTTCCTCCAACAGATGTCACTAGTGTGCAAAGCTAGAGCATGTTTGCACTTTCGTCAACTATTTGGACCACCATGACCGCATGTGTTAGTCACATAGTGTTCAAACTGCATTTACTGTGGAGGCCACTGTCAACAACGACTGGATGTTAACCTAAACCATGTAGTGAAACCACAAGATAAATCTATTAAAACAGTAGTGTATTGCCTATAGACTTCTCTATAGAACTAAATGGGCACTCCTTTTAGTCAAATGTATTTGTATGTATATTGGGGGAAAACTCACCATTTAGCTGAATCTAAAATCACAATCTGATTAAGTACATAACTTATTTCCTGGTGTAATTTGATCCAATTGGACTGCTTGCATATCATTAAATGGTGAATTCGAACAAAAAAACATTGTTTAGAATGTTTTTCTCCATTCACTGTAAAGATTTTGTGTGGATAGAAGGTGTTTGTTTTGAGGGTATATTTGTATGTAACGGATTTCTTATGTTTTTGTGGTGTCTACCTTGTGTGTATAAATATATTGGTGTATTTATTTATTTTCAGTATTTCTGTGTGCTGCTGGTATTGCAAGGCAGTCAGCAGCCTCAGTGGACTGGAGAGGGGTGGACTACATGAAGAGTGGGGCTCACTCAGGACTGGCCTGTTCAAGTAGGGAGGCAGGACCGGGGCTGAGACCACCTTACACTGCTCAGCCCCCCCCCCCACCCAGCCCCCCTCCTCCACTCCCGACACACTCGCACTCCCTCTCCCTTGCCCTGTGACTGTCTCTCTCCATTCTACCAAGCAGCCAGCCAGACCTCCTCTCTCTTCTTCTGCCCTGTCGACATCCCTCGAGTGTTTCACGCCTTTCTCCCTCAGCCGTGCCCGTCTGCCCTCGCCGCCGCTGACGGTCCAAGTCTATCTATCTACAACTGCAACAAGTTCCCTGGGACTTTTTCAGAAACTTTTTCCTCAATAGCTTTTTTCTTTTTTGATACCTCCCTTGAGACGCCAGTGCGGGTTGTGCTGTGTGTGATAGGGTCTAGTGTTGCTCTTCGCCATTGGGGTCTCTGTACGCTGTTGACCGGAGGAGAAGACTACTTGTCACCATGATCAAAGTTCAGCTGCTGCTCTTGCTGGGCCTGGTCGGCCACTTCTGTGCCGTCGCACGAGCAAGTAAGTCAACATCCAGGGCTCGAGCCCTCGCAGCACACCGTGTCCGCTCTGTCCGGTCACTCTGCTCGGCTCTCACACTTACTCACACACACCACACCTCTCTTCTCATACTCACACACTCTGTCTGTTTGGCTTGTATCCGGGAGCGTTCTGAATTTGAATCTCGGGGCTGCTCTAAGCTCTTTGTCCTTAGTTCAAAAGTTCCACTCTCAAGGAAGAGCGTACACATGTTCTCTTTGGTTTGTTTGATGTAGGTTTTATTTTATTCTTCACAGTAGTCTTTGTCATTTAACATTTGCTCAGCTATGGTATAGGACTCATGTATTCTCCTCTAGGTATACGTTCATTTAGCAGTGAATTTCTTTGGCTCATCCTGGATGGAAAAAGACAAGCCTTGGCTGAGGGTGTTAATGTAATACAGAGGGCCGACTGGGTGGATAGTCTGTGTCGATTCTACCCCCCCCCCCCCCCCCAAGCCTCGGGGATGAGGAAAAGTTTGATTTGGAGACAAGGGGGAATGTGATGTAATGGTGCTAGGTCTTGTGCCTCGTGCACATGAGTTCTTGGCTGCCGGCAGGGAGTAAAAGGAATATCCTTTGGAAGGCTCCCAAATAGTGCTCGGGTCTGACTCGCCAAATATACACACTGTACACGTTTATCGGAAAGCTTACCCCTCTCCATCGCTCTCCCTTTCCCACTCTCCCTCGCCAATCCTGGGTTCCAAAGTCTTTCCCCATGGGGTGGGAGGGAAGGAGAGAAGGGGGCAGAGACTGAGTGCTGCAGGGCAGGGCTGGTTTGCGTGTGGGTATTAATAGAGGGAAGCTCTATATTTTAAGACTGTCATGGATGGGACCGGGAGAGCGAACACCCGGCTACGTGAGAGCTTAACAGTGAGGGCTGCTGCTGCTGCCCCACCCCTACCACATGTTGTTAGACTGCCAGGACCCACCGCCCCCTCCACATTTACCCATCTTAGGCAGGGTATCAAGCTTTACAGGCCCCCTTCACCCCTCATTCCGGCCGCCCCCTGATACTATTCCCCCTACTCCCGGATGATGAGTCTAGGGGCGGAGGAAGTTGGTGGGATTTATTTTTAAACGGCAACCTTTACCAACCAGACGTGCCTCTTTCCTACGAAGGCCTGTTTGTAAGAGTGTTAACTCCTCAAGCTTCTCCTCTCTGCTCCATACCCTGACAACAATAAAGAAATGTAACAACCTGCACACGCTCCGAACAGAGCCTGGTGATTCTGGACTCCCCTACATTCCTCGCCGACGCCCCACCCAGCTCATAATGAGCTTTGTCTGAGCCACTCGCCTTTTTAAAAGACTCCATCCAGCACATCTGGCTGCAGACACGGGTCAATGCTCTCTGTCCGTGCCGCCTTGTAAAGTGACTCAAGTGTGTGCTCATTCGCCAAATATGAGGTGTACGATGTAAAATCCACTCAGGAAAAGCATTGCTTACATCGATTTTAAAAAATTAAAAATTGCCATCCAAAATGTAGAGTTGAAAGTTGTAAGCCTACCTCTGTAAAGCAAAATCTGTGCGGTGAGAAAACAAACATCTATTTGAGTCGGCCCTGGCGGAGGCCATTTTATCTCACGAACGAGGTAGCCCCAGACGTAGTTGTAGGGTTGGTGTGGCAGGCACTGACAGAGAGGGTAATTCAGCCCTGCCATTAGACCAAGGGGGCACTCCCACAACATGGCCGAACCAAGGGTTTGTGTGTCTTCACTGTCAGCATGAACGTCTCATGTCTCCAGCACCTACGCCACAGTGCCAGACACGGAGCGAAGAAGAAAAAACCCACAGGGATGCATAGAAACGTATACACCAGTGGACTGAGAATAATTTGATGTTTTTCTGGACTTTCATTTGATATATTACTAACGTTCCCTGATATTTATTGTGGCTCCCTTTTTTAAGTCATCTCAAATCATTTTTGCTGTACTTAATGTAATGAATAATAGATTGAGTTTCACAGCATATATTTATCGCTATACACTCAGTGGCCAGTTTTAGGTTCACTCATTTAGTACCGGGGTCGGACCCCACTTTGCCTCCCGAACAGCCTGAATTCTTAGTGGCATGGGTTCTACAAGGTGTGGCATTCAAATGTTGCTCAAGAGACCTAACGTGTGCCAGGAAAACATTCCCCAAACCATTACACCACCGCCACCAACCTGTACCGCTGACACCAAGCAGGATGGGGCCATGGACTCATGCTGCCGATGCCAAATCCTGACTCTGCCACCAGCATGACGCAACAGGAACTAGGATTTGTCGGACCAGGCAATGTTTTTCCACAACTCAATTGTCCAGCATGATCGCACCATGCTCAAAGTCGCTTAGGTCACTTGTTTTGCCCATTGTAACGTTCAATCAAACTGTAACTGGATGCCTGTCTGCCTGCTTTATAAGCCACGGCCACACTGTCTGTAGGAGCGAACATTTTTGTGAATGGGGTGGTGTATCTAATAAATTGGCTTAATTGGAGTATTTCTGTGATGACTTTATTTCACAAGTCCGTTATTGATGATTATTGTTTGCCCGATATATTGTTCAAGTACATTTGATATAGGCCCATGGCTTCATAGAAGTCTTGTGCCATTGGTTGCCTCACTGATGTTGTCCAGAAGATAAATGTTTAATGTCCTGTATCTCCACTCATGGGAAAATAAACGCGGCCTGTATGTGGACACTATTGTGTCTAAGATAAGAGCCAGTTAGCCAGAGTGGAATATTCTATCGGACCTCTCCCACTCAACTCAAAGTGCCAGGCAGCGAGGTGCGGCGCTATATGTTTATGCATGACTCCTACAGCTAGCGTGGGAGGCTAGCTGGGCTGCAAGGTGCCATACTGTGATGAGATGGGCAGATACATCCCTCCCCAGCTAACAACATTCTTGGGCTCCGGGGCCACAGCAGACACACACTCTCTCACAAGTCTGGTGATGGGCCCTTCCTGTCTACAGACAGCTTAGCACAGACTTACACACACACTCACTCATATGCACACACAGGGGAGCCTCAGTGGCAGCTGATTGTGATGGTGATGGATGTGTCCTGCTCCCTCCTTCGCTCTCACACTATCTTTCTCTCTCCCCCTCTCACGATGCCATTACTGTCCGACAGGCAGGATCTCCACCCCATACGGGCCCCACCGCTTCTCCTGGCCCTTTGCTGTATTCTCTCACTCTCTCACTTTTCACTCTCGCCCCTTTGCCTGCCTGCCTTGTATGCCCCCCTTCTCTCCAAAGAGCTTGTTTGAGAGAAATTTTAATGCAGGGCGATTGAGAGACATTTAATGCGCAGCGGTGGTTAAGGGAGCTGATGACACACTCAAACTCAAGCATGCACGCACTCACACATCTGCTCTGAGGTCAGGCTATCATGGGACATTAAATCAGAGACAGACTGTGGGACTAGGCCCCTGTTCACAAAATAGAGCTAGAGAGCGCGAATAAACGGAATGGGCTGCCGCTGA
This sequence comes from Salvelinus alpinus, assembly GCF_045679555.1. NCBI lineage: Eukaryota > Metazoa > Chordata > Actinopteri > Salmoniformes > Salmonidae > Salvelinus > Salvelinus alpinus. The sequence goes on from NC_092102.1 coordinate 10,734,850, forward strand.
GCTCTCCCCTCTAAGTAAAAAAACATACCGTTCCCTTTGGGGTTCCCTCCACCCTTTTACACCACTCTCCTCTTGCAGAGCTACAGCATTCCCAAAACCTTTATCAGGACAACTTAATCCACGGGGTGAGGCGGGGCAGAGAGAAGATAGGGGGAGAGTGGTATGGTGGGAGAGAGATGTCGTGTTCTCTTACTCACTAGCGCATCTGTATTAGCCAACGCAGTGGAAAGGAAATAGTACTTAGAGCTAATTGTGAGCACAGCAGACATAATGAAGCAATTGTTAGCGGAGTGGGGGGGGGGCATGAATACATATAGCGCAAGGCTATTCTCACTCAAGCATGGGCACTTTATCATCACAGACATTCCAAACAAACATAAACGTTGCAGTTTCAAGTGCTTCATGATCTGTAGTGGGGGAACAACTTTTTGTTATATTTAAACCTGCTTGTTTCTAATGAACGCTAGAGCAAGTAGAGAACTAAGAATAATGGGTCTGGGACAACTCGAGAGAGAGGGAGTCATCTATTCAATGTTATTTAACTCATAAAGAATTCTCTATTACGAACGGTCTCGAACAATCAGGGAAAAGGACGAAGAAATGATGTCAGGGTCTAAGTTTAGACCGATCGCTCAGCTTCTTATTTCTGGAGTTGGGAGAAGTTTTGAACTGCACATTCGAAAAGGGCAAAAAGTACTTTCAGGGAAAAGGAGGGATTGCAAAAGGACATGTTGCCAGTTTGCAAGTTAACCATAATTTCAGTCCTTCACTGAAATTGACTTCTGCTTCTTAATTTCGAAGCTGCGCTGTCCAAGCAAAGCTTTCAGTTGTGGTGTGGAGGGGAATATTTCCAACAGGCACAGATAGGACGGGTTGTAGAGCACAACAGTAAGGTCTCACTCAGCTTGTACTTTGCGGTCCAACCCTTTGATCAAAGAGGCTATTCTTATTACAAGAGGGTTTCATTCAATTATAGGATAGATGATGGTAGATTTCACTTCAAGCATTGACAACAGCATACCACCCTGCATCCCACTGCTGGCTTGCCTCTGAAGCTAAGCAGGGTTGGTCTTGGTTGGTCCCTGGATGGGACACCAGATGCTGCTGGAAGTGATGTTGGAGGGCCAGTAGGAGGAACTTTTTCCTCTGGTCTAAAAAAATATCCCAATGCCCTAGGGCAGTGTTTGGGGACATTGCCCTGTGTAGGGTGCCGTCTTTCGGATGGAACATTAAAAGGGTGTCCTGATTCTCTCTGGTCACTAAAGATCCCATGGCACTTATCGTAAGAGTAGAGGTGTTAACCCCGGTGTCCTGGCTAAATTCCCAATCTGGCCCTCATACCATCATGGACACCTAATCATCCCCAGCTTCCAATTGGCTCATTCATCCCATCTCCCCTGTAACTATTCCCCAGGTCGTTGCTGTAAATGAGAATGTGTTCTCAGTCAACTTAACTGGTAAAATTAGGGTCTTTTTAAACAGTCCACTGAACTCAGAGCTTCCATTACAACTCTTATTGCCATCAAAAAATGGCTTGATGAGAGGATGTTTTGAAGTTGAGATCCATGTAGGTCTTTGGTCTCTCGTAATATCACCAACAACAAATTCCAACACATCCAAGTAATTTGGATCCCGTTATCTCTGTTAAACACCCAGTTGTGTTGTTTTACCCTGAATTGTCCATTGTTGCCTCCCCCTCTTTCCCCTCTTAGTGACTATGTTTTAATGGTATGGCCTCATATGCTGACTTCCTGCCATCCCCATCCAGGGGCTGTTATGGCGGAGACTCCATGAACAGGAAAGGAGGCAGCGGATGAGGCATGCGAGTGCACAAACACGGCCCAAGACAGGATGGAGAGGGGCAAGGTGGATGGCACTGGGGAGGAGGGAGGACCAACATTTGTTCAGTCATGGGGTGTGGCAGCCATGTTCTTACTGCTACTGATGTGTCAAGCTATGGGCTGGGAGAGAAGAAAAAAAAATGTAAAGGAAGAGCTAATATTTGTCGTTTTTTCTTTTGAGTTTTCCCACAATGCCCTTGCAATGAGGGACTTTCCAACTGTTCCCTCTTTCCAGCGAATACATTTCAAAACGATTGTGAAATGACAGAGTGAAGTTTTATGGTCATACTCAGAAAGTAATTCACCTCAGTTGTCATGTATCCAATCACAAGTGCTAGCCCTTCTCTTCAGCGTTTGTAAATATTGTTAATTTGCCTCTAGCAGTCTCTGACCTCTCTTTGCTGCCCCTCAGGTACACTGGTGACACCATTAGACAGGGTGTCAGATACCCCTGCTGCCACTGATACCCTCAAAGAAGAAGGCACCACCGATGCCCCCACGGCTGAACCCAAGACTGCGGCCGATGAGGTCGTAACGAAAGCCCCTGCCACCGATAAACCTGTCACTACTCAGGTCGATGAGGCTACCCCGAAGGTGACAGAGGCCGCTCCCACGGAGACCGAGGCCACTGAGGCTGCCGAGCAGGAGGCGGCCACAACGGAGGCCCTTGCTGTCGCCACCACGTCCCCGGCGTATCCCGAAGCCCAGGCCACGGCAGCTGCAGAGGCTGAGGAGGAGTTGGTGGTGGAGGAGGGTAAGGATAGAAGATGTCAGCAACAGATAGAGGTCATGAAGCTGAGAAACCCTGTCAATGCTACAGTCTGTAGATGCTCCCATAGGCGGGAATCAAAGAGGGCAAGGATATGTGTAGAGCTCAAGACACGATGAAATTGCTCTGCCCCCTGGTCTCTAAATTTCTATCCTTGCCTTTGCCTCACTCTCCTTATTTCCATAATTTTTCCCCCTTCTCTCGGTTTCCTTCCTGTTTCACCAAACGTGTTGATTCCCTATCGAGGTCAGTCTGGTGGGGTAACTTCGTCTTTGTGTTCCTTCCACAGAGGGCACTGGCTCTGGACAAGTGGTGGGTATTGTGATTGGCGCATTGGTGGCAGTGATCATTGTCATCGCCGTGGTGATCGCCTTGGTGAGGAGAATGGGCAAATACTCGTAAGTACCTCCAAGGGATACACCCATTGAACTAGAATTGGTCAAAGTATTGGTCAATGTATTTCTATGAATATATATATACACACACACACACACACTCATGTGCACATGTACGCACACTCTGCATGTCCTGTTTGCCTTGTGATCTTATGAGAGGACTAAGCTTCATGCTGCTACAGCATGCTACTACTGTATAAAACTATACTCTCATTTTCACAACTTATACATGTACTTTAAAGGGCTAGTTTGGGATTTTGGCAATTAAGCCCTTTATCTACTTTCCCAGAGTCAGATGAACCATTTTCTTTCTCTGCATCCAGTATGAGGGAAGTTAGAGGTAGTTTAGCAAGCCAATGCTAACTAGCTTAGCGCAAACACGAAGTCTTCGGGATCGGTTAGCATCCGTTATATTGGACGCAGAGACATAACATTTGCTATCACAGGAGGTTGGTGGCACCTTAATTGGGGAGGATGGGCTCGTGGTAATGGCTGGAGTGGAATGGTTTCAAATACGTCAAACATGGCTTCCATGTGTTTGATGCCATTCCATTCGCGCCATTCCAGCCATTATTATTAGCCGTCCTGCCCTCAGCAGCCGACACTGTTTGCTATCCACGAGTTCATCTCACTCTGGGGAAGTAGATAAAGTGCTTCATTGCCAAAATACCAAAATACTATGGTGAAGTGGGTGCAATGGGTGCTACGACGCACATGGTTTAATAGATAAGACAACCTGCATCACTTGTCAACCATAACTGGTCCTCTGAACATAATACATTTGAATCATAGATTCAAATATGTGTCTGTATTCCTTTAAAAAATAAGTTTTGGCCTCCCGAGTGGCGCAAGGCACTGCGGCGCAGTGCTAGCTGTGCCACTAGAGATTCTGAGTTCCGAGTCCAGGCTGTCGCAGCCGGCCGGTAATTTTTGACATTTATTTATAAATAATAATGCTGTACTCCTTACCACACCTTTTTCCTCTGAAAATATTGTTATGTTTGGGGATGTGCTTGCCTGCTAACAGGGAACGTTTTTTTTATGCCATAGGGCTGCTGCTGCTAAGAAAAAGGCTGACACAAAAGAGAGCATCTTGGTTTCTGTAATTTTCTCTTTGATTGTTTTCCCAGTTAATCATCTTAACCCCATGACTCAGACACAAAACAAATGATGCGTCTCATATCGAACCCTATTCCTTTTATAGGGCTCTGGTCAAAAGTAGGGCTCCATAAAGGGGAATAGGTGCCATTTAGGATGCACCCTTTGTGTCTGTCCGTCGCCGATCGACAAGCTGTTGGCTGCTACCGCTCTCTGAGACATTCACTCATGGGCCAATGAGCCATGAGGCATTGTTCATTCAGTGAAACAAGTGGCTTCATTTGCACTTCAATTTCAGTCAAAAGGCTCATGTCTGGACTTAGTGGGTCCATTGACAAATGGTTTCCCAGCTGTTTGGCTTTACATCAGTTCTGATTGATTATGCTGGCTGTCTCAATGGCATAATGGTTCGAAGCGGAGTAGCAACTCAAGGCTGTCTTGAATGAATTAGTTAACAGGATAACACAGAGATGTTGTTGTTGGTCCGTTTTGAATCACTTTTGTTTTTTATTGTACCAACTTGACCTAAACTGAGTAAAATGTATTAAATAAATACCATTATGTTAAGTATGTTTCTCCTTTAAACCATTCAAAACTAACTATATCCTTATACAAGCTGAATGGCTGTAGGGCCCATAACTAAGATAGCATGCAGTATATGAGTGACTTTTGAAATTAATTCAGTTACAATCACTGGTGACTCCCCCTACGAATGATCACATTTCATGAAAAATGTACTAAAAGTCATGTTCTCCATGTGCTGTGGTATCGTTAAAATCATAAACCAAGCAGCTTTTTAGATATAATTTATCCAAACCATTTTTTCAATCATCTGAAATGTATGAGCCGTGAGCAGATCTTGTTTTGAGTGTTGGCCTGTGTGTTTTACTCTTTCTCCTTCTCTCTTCATCCCTCAGCCCCTGAGGAGAAAGGCTGCAAGACGGGAAGTCCCCAAAAAGTTATGCCAATTCTGAACTACGTCATTTCCTGTCATTAAACAAGCATGCTACCAGCACTAACCTAACCAAGATCTTGTACTGTTGCCAAAAGGAGGGGGAGGTGTGGGGGGAGAAGGATGTTTCTCCCCCCAACCCCCAGACGGAGCCATTGATATCAATGGTCCTGCCCAACCACACAGCAACCCTCCACACCGATAACCAAACGGGGGGGTGACCCCCCACTGACATCCACAGTGACCCACAGGATGTCAGTGAATTTCAGGATTTTTCATATGTGTTTGTAAAAAGAAAGGAAGTAAGGGATTATTTAACTTGTGGTAGAAAACGCTCTCTTATGCAGTGGTGTGTACATTAATTCCAATTTGCATTTGAGTTGAAGACGACCTAAAAACACGACACAAAAGAAACAGAAAATAAAAAGTTGAATACAGAAGGGGGAAAAAGGAGGAAGAGAATGTGGTGAATTTAATAAGGTGTATATACCACGCAAAGGGACTACAGTTATTACTTGATTATATGTTGCAGTTGCTCACTATAGTATTCAGTTAATGGAACATTGCAAAGCAGCCAAAAACACCCACATAGTATTTTCTCACCTTAACACCTAGCCAATGAGTCCCTACCTACCAAAGTGTTCAACAACTATATGAAGCACTGTATGCAGAAGTTGTTTCGACATTGTGCTCATGTTCTGAGGGTTAGCGAGGGGCTAATGAAAAGACGCCTCATTTGCAAGTGTAACGTGACATTCTGCCAGCTTTAACACTGACATATAAAAACCTAATACAGATCTGTGAAATTTTGCAGAAGGGTTTGTGCCACTGTCTCTGGTATTCCCTGGATAGTTTTGAGATTTTACTTTTGAAGTGCATTAATGTGAATGGACTGTACTTTAACTGTCACCCATTCCAATAGGACAGCTTTGACGACTTCAGGTTTTCACAAAATCATGTGTTCCATATACAGGTAGAAGTCATCAGCCCCCATTCTGCTAGCATTGTCCTTTACAATGTATTCACTGTACTTCTGCTTACTTTAGAGTATACCAAGCAAACACACAATCTTTAAATGCAGGTTCCCCCCTGAATGCATGCAAAGGATGTTTTGACTTCTATGGTTGCACCCAGTTTTAGGCACATTTCCTTCATAATCGTTAGGACATCAATGGGTGTCAAAAGTATTCAGTCTCAGCTTAGCTCCGCTTGCTTTAAGAACTGTTAATAAGTGCACTGAATGAGTGATGACAATTGTTTAATGGATCCGCTTTAGACACTGCAATCGTTTGCAACGATGTTTGTTTCTGCTTCTGCTCCATAGTATCAAATCTAGGTCTTTCATTTTACTCTTCAGATTTTTTTTTAGAGTCCTTTTATTTAATTGCAGTGTTTTTGTTCATACTGTTTCAATAAACAAGTGAAAACACTCCAAATATACGCTGGCTTGAGACGTGTTTTTATGTGTGTGTGTTGGTAGAATTCAGACGTTATATTGTCTTTGTTGCTCCATTGTTTTTTGGCTGTTGCTTATCAAATCAAGTTTCCCAAGTCATTTCCCCCAAAATTGCAACAAGAGGTGCTGACACAGGAAGTAATTATCTCATGACTCTGCTTTTTACACAACCTTCAGTGTAAAATTAGCACACACCACTACCCAGCATGCACTGGGGTAGAAGTCAGTGGCGAAAGCTGATTGCTCCAGTCAGGTAATGCACAAAACACCCCTCCACTGAATCAAGACAAACTACGGCCAAATGCGGTCCTGTATGGACTGCCCTGAGACTGCTGAGTCCGTTAGCTCTCTCCGGCTGGGGTGTTTCTCTGACAGTTACGTGTGTTTTTTTTTTATGTTGTGGAGTTTTTCGTACGGCACTGTTAACCTGGGGCAGCTCTCCAACAGTGAGCTGTGAGGCACACAGAGCTGGCCTGTGTCTTGCTCTCTCCTCCATGTGGTTTTAGGCAGCGTCCCAAAACCCACTGCCCCAGCCGCCCCCAGTCTGCCAGCTTCATCCCCTTTTAGCTCTGCTCTCTCCCTCCACACAGGGAACAATGGAGTCTTTTGAGAGGGAAAAGATGGAGAGGCTATGGGCCGTTGTGATGCTCACCCAGCTCTGCTCTCCTGTCATTACACAGCCTGCATGGACTCCCCACCCACCCCACAGGAGGTGCTAGGGCAAATTCTGTACATTGCTCCAGGGTGGAGTCACTTCCTCCATTCACTCACTCACATGCAGATGTGCACAACAACTGTGTACATTATTATTTACAGGTACATACTGTACACATGAATGCACGCACACACAGAAGACTACAAGCATCACCTTCACACTGATGCAGAAGCCCGGATAGGCACACAGCCACACTCAAACTCAGGCTGCCCAACTCTCACAAATTGGTATTTTGACCAATCAGATCAGCTCTGAAAAATATTTGATGTGATTGGTTGAAGAAAAAAATTAATTGGGCTGCCCGATTCATTTTTATTTTATTTTTTGTAAACACGGCTTCAGTCATGTCTGTCTGCACACACATTCACAACTCCCTGCCTCACGTGAACAATACCTCCCTCATAAGCTCCCACTTGTGCAGTGTGCAGGTGTAAACATGAGCTTGGTGTGTGTGAAATAAATCCTTGTGCCGGTGTCCTCCTGCCCGGGTTTTTATGGCTGCTTCCCCCAGCATCCCTGCGCGCGCACACGTACACACCCCTGTCCTGCTCAAGAGGTGACGGGCTGTTTCATAGGCCTGTCGACTCAGGAAGGCCGAACAGAGGGAAAACGCACAGAAATACAGTAACTCAGGCAAGCAGACAAATTCCAAATAGAAAGTCCTTAGAGATCTTGTGTAGGTCCTGTCCATGTAAAAGGACCAATGAGTGCCAACATGTGAAGTTCATAGGAACATGTCAAATGAAAGCTAAGGGTCTAGATTTTTTTCAAAATGAAGGCATATCTACATTTTCCACCCCCCAAAAAATGGAATAAGCAAAGGCCTTGATTTCTGGTCAAATAGATACACAACATCGACCAGAAAAAGTCTTAAAGTACATCAAATCACAATAATGGTCAAGTAAAGACCCCTGCCAACTGACATCAATACTTCTATTTAGTTTGAGAAAATGTTCTGCCTTCTGGAAGTTAAAGAAACGTTGCCTTGTGCCTTGGAATTCCGTTACCAAAAACCCACATTCTTAACATATTTTCTAATTTCTCTCCCTCATGAGGGAGGATAATAAAAGTTCACAGAAATAACAAGTAAAGGTAGACCAATCAATTAGTTAGTGTTTTTACTGATATCAATTTTGTTAAGTGATTAAAACTTGAAATTAAAATCTAACAGAATATCTGCAATTGAATTGGCTACAATGGTAAATCATAGTAGTCAAAGTTGGGACCACACAGGAGAGTTCAGTACAGTACACGAGTTGAGTACACTAATCTACTGTACTTTACTATACTGGGCTGTACTTTGAAGTCCAAACTTGTGAAACATCGACGTCTAATGATTGGTTCAGATTTGATCTTGTTTTGGGTGCAGAGCTCATTAAAACAACAGCCAGTGTGTAGAATAATACCCCCAAATCCAAAGGATGGTATTGCATCTTCTTACCTCTGTGTCGCTATTTAGGATACATCACCATGAAGAGAACGACATTCACATCCATAATTATGCATTTCTTTGTAGTACAGATCAGCGCCCCATGATGAAATTCCGTTACTGCAATTCCATTACTGGGTGTAAATCCACTTCACTTACTGAAGTTCAATAAACAGAGTAGATTCAATGTCAATGTGTCATGATATCGCTGGCACCCCATTCTTTCTGCAGACATCGTTTATGGGAGGTCAATTAAGGAAGACATCCTCTTCTGCAAACCAGGACAACAGGAGAGGATATTTTAAAAGTACTGGACAGCTTTGCGACCTCAAATGGACTTTGGTGGTCAAGATGTGTTGGTATCTGTACCGATGGCACAAAAGCCATGACAAGGAGACACAGTGGAGTGGTAACGCACGTGCAAACAGTTGCTACCGACGCCACATGGGTACACTGCAGCATCAACCGAGAAGCTCTTGCTGCCAAAGCAATGCCTGACAGATTGAAAGACGTTTTGGACACTACAGTGAAAATGGTTAACTTTGTTAAAGCAAGGCCCCTGAACTTTGTGTATTTCTGCACTATGCGATATGGGCTGCGACCATGTAACGCTTTTACAACATACAGAAATGCGCTGGTTATCAAGGGGCAAAGTATTGACACGTTTTTTGGAATTGCAAGACAAGCTTAAAGTTTCACTGACCATGATTTTCACGTGTCTGACCGCTTGCCTGATGACGAGTTTCTCACACGACTGGCCTATCTGGGTGATGTTTTTTCTCTCGCCTGGATCTAGGATTACAGGGACTCTCCGCAACTAGATTCAATGTGCGGGACAAAATTGAGGCTATGATTAAGAAGTTGGAGCTCTTCTCTGTCTGCATTAACAAGGACAACACACAGGTCTTTCCATCATTGTATGATTTTTTGTGTGCAAATGAAGCTTACAGACAATGTCAAATGTGATATAGCGAAGCACTTGAGTGAGTTGGGTGCGCAATTACACAGGTACTTTCCTGAAACGGATGACACAAACAACTGGATTCATTATCCCTTTCACGCCCTGCCTCCAGTCCACTTACTGATATCTGAACAAGAGAGCCTCATTGAAATTGCAACAAGCGGTTCGGGGGAAAATTGAATTTAATCAGAAGCCATTGCCAGATTTCTGGATTGGACTGCGCTGAGTACCCTGCTTTGGAAAATCGCGCTGTTAAGACACTGATGCCCTTTGCAACCACATGCCTATGTGAGAGTGGATTCTCGGCCCTCACTAGCAAAAAAACGAAATACAGGCACAGACTATGAGTGGAAAATGATTTAAGACAGACTCTCCAATACACAATACAACATTGCAGAGTTATGTGCATCCTTTCAAGCACAATCTTCTCATTAACCTGTCGTGAGTTATTCACAATTTCGAAGAACAAATAAAGTTTTATATGTAAGATGGCTAAATAAAGAGCAAAATTATTAATTATTATTTGTGCCCTGGTCCTATAAGAGCTCTTTGTCACTTTCCACAAGCCGGGTTGTGACAAACTCACACTCATTCTTATGTTTAATAAATGTATTGTATAATGTGTGTGTGTGGCAGGCTTACAATGATGGCAAAAAACAACATTTGAGAGTGAGCTGACCCTGGTGCTAGATGGTGTACGCACCTGGAGGTTGAATGTTTGAAGGGGTACAGGACTATAAAAAGTTTGGGAGCCACAGGACTATGACAAACTAACAGATCTTAACAATTCTTGATCCTAAACAATTTACCTAGTTGGTAAGGAAGAGAGAACATCTTTTTTTTATTAGTTATATATAACCTTCCTTGTATGATTATCAAATCTATGCACTCTGTGTTATGATCTAAACCCTTGACAGTATGTAAATAGTTTTATTGTTCCTATAAAAGTACATTTTGTTTTATGTGTATGGTCATGATTGCTGATATCTGTGATGTGATCCTCTGGTATGTGTGTATTGTATATTGTTAAAAATGAATACACATGTTGAGCACAACATTTTTTAATAAAGCCATTTTGTAACAGTACTACTTGTTGTTCACTGAGGTAGTTAAAAAAAAAAAGAGCATATTGGAAGTTACATCTCAGCAGACAACACAATCTGCATGACAACAGAGGTTAGTTGATTTGAGGTAAAATGGGTTCGAGGGAAACGGACGAAGTCATTTTATACCAGTCTACTTGTGTATGTCATTGTAACTTTGTATTTCAAATATACAGAAATGAATTGACGTTCACATAGGTGGCAAAATAACAACAATAACACAATTAGCATATTATAAGTTATATTCCTCATAAAAGATCATTTCACATTAAGTCTCAGACAATACTATCTGTTCTGCATAACAACATAATACAACGGAATATATCCCAACCATCATTTGGACCAATGTATATTACAGTTGTAGGCAGGTCGCCCATGTCATGAACGTGTGTATTTTTCCATACATGTGGCTAGTATGCCCATATCTTCCACAGGGAGTTGGCATGAATGCATGGCTTGCTCTGCTAGTGGGCTTGATGGGCCAGTGTGTACACTGCACATGACAGGGAGTGACACATGCCTGAATGTGAAAATGCATGAGATCCTGATGTCATGGAGAGAATATCAGTCCATAGGCCTTGAGTACAGCAGACAGCTGTGGCAGAGGGTGGGGAAAATGTGTGTGTGTGTGTGTGTGTGTGTGTAGGGGGGGGGGGGGGGCAAGTGTGGGTGACAGGTAGAGCACTGAGCAGGGTGTGTGTGTGTTTTTGTGTGTATGATGCGCGGGTCAGCTGTTTGTTCACCTGCAATTGCTAATAACCCATCCGCACGACTATGTGATAAAGTGAAAATCTGACACCTGCCTCCAATCATAACCCGCAAATATAGAAAATGCGCTGTACAGTATATGTTTCTGATTATAACTTCCGCCATTTTATTTTATTTATTTTATTTCACCAGGTAGGCAAGTTGAGAACAAGTTCTCATTTACAATTGCGACCTGGCCAAGATAAAGCAAAGCAGTTCGACACATACAACAACACAGAGTTACACATGGAGTAAAACAAACATACAGTCAATAATACAGTCGAAAAAATAAAATCTATATACAATGTGAGCAAATGAGGTGAGAAAATGGCAACAAAAAAAAGGCCATGGTGGTGAGGTAAATACAATATAGCAAGTAAACCACTGGAATGGTAGATTTGCAGTGGAAGAATGTGCAAAGTAGAAATAATGGGGTGCAAAGGAGCAAAATAAATAAATAAATAAATACAGTAGGGGAAGAGGTAGTTGTTTGGGCTAAATTATAGATGGGCTATGTACAGGTGCAGTAATCTGTGAGCTGCTCTGACAGCTGGTGCTTAAAGCTAGTGAGGGAGATAAGTGTTTCCAGTTTCAGAGATTTTTGTCGTTCGTTCCAATCATTGGCAGCAGAGAACTGGAAGGAGAGGCAGCCAAAGGAGGAATTGGCTTTGGGGGTGACCAGTGAGATATACCTTCTGGAGCGAGTGCTACAGGTGGGTGCTGCTATGGTGACCAGCGAGCTCAGATAAGGAGGGACTTTACCTAGCAGGGTCTTGTAGATGACCTGGAGCCAGTGGGTTTGGCGACAAGTATGAAGCGAGGGCCAGCCAACGAGAGCGTACAGGTCGCAGTGGTGGGTAGTATATGGGGCTTTGGTGACAAAACGGATGGCATTGTGATAGACTGCATCCAATTTATTGAGTAGGGTATTGGAGGCTATTTTGTAAATGACATCGCCGAAGTCGAGGATCGGTAGGATGGTCAGTTTTACGAGGGTGTTTGGCAGCATGAGTGAAGGATGCTTTGTTGCGATATAGGAAGCCGATTCTAGATTTAATTTTGGATTGGAGATGTGTGATGTGAGTCTGGAAGGAGAGTTTACAGTCTAACCAGACACCTAGGTATTTGTAGTTGTCCACATATTCTAAGTCAGAACCGTCCAGAGTAGTGATGCTGGACGGGCGGGCAGCGATCGGTTGAAGAGCATGCATTTAGTTTTACTTGTATTTAAGAGCAGTTGGAGGCCACGGAAGGAGAGTTGTATGGCATTGAAGCTCGTCTGGAGGGTTGTTAACACAGTGTCCAAAGAAGGGCCAGAAGTATACAGAATGGTGTCGTCTGCATAGAGGTGGATCAGAGACTCACCAGCAGCAAGAGCGACATCATTGATGTATACAGAGAAGAGAGTCGGCCCAAGAATCCAGCATCTTCACAAGGTCCTTTGCTGTTGTTCTGGGATTGATTTGCACTTTTTGCATCAAAGTACGTTCCTCTCTAGGAGACAGAACACGTCTCCTTCCTGAGCGGTATGACGGCTGCATGGTCCCATGATGTTTATACTTGCGTACTATTGTTTGTACAGATGAACGTGGTACCTTCAGGCGTTTGGAAATTGCTCCCAGGGATGAACAAGACTTGTGGAGGTCTTGGCTGATTTCCCCATGATGTCAAGCAAAGAGGCACTGAAGGTATGCCTTGAAATACATCCACAGGTACACCTCCAATTGACTCAAATGATGTCAATTAGCCTATCAGAAGCTTCTAAAGCCATGACATAATTTTCTGGAATTTTCCAAGCTGTTTGATATTCTATGCGTTTTAATCAGAGTATGATTACTTTGATTAAGACCCTACTCTGATTTATATAGATAAGAGTAAGACTTTGCAAGATTTCTAATTCCTCTTCCATAATCTGAGTAATATTGGATTATTATCAGGCATGTGTTATGTGGCTGTCTGGCACTAGTTAGACACCATTGTTGTTTTTTTCAGTTGTGTGTGGTCCTCATTCATTTAATCTCATTATGGTATATTAACATACAGTATATGCCCATTAAATCAAACAGAAGAAGGGCGGCTGTAGAGCTACTTATGAAATACAGATGCTTTACAACTAAGGTCAAAAGTGAATCCAAATGAACTTCTTTTCAGATGGTGTTACAGCTACTTTAGGTTTGATAAATTGACATCATTTTTTGGTTTGGCACGGCTTTAAAGCAGCATTTGAACCATAGGCATTATTTATCAATGGTACAGTATCGTTTAGGAAATGTAACAGTTTGATTGAAGTACCATGAATATACCAGCGAGATGTGAACCTCTAGCAAACGCAGAGTAAAATTGGGTCAAATTCACACATCACTATCACACAAAAAAAGCTCTAATTCTGAGAGACTGACACCACAAGTAAATCCAGACCTACTAAGTAAACGGTTTCTGACAGTTTGTGCAGAAATTCTTCGGTTTTGCAAATCCAGAGGTTCATCAGCTGTCCGGGTGGCTGCTCTCAGACAATCCCGCCGGTGAAGAAGCTGGATGTGGAGGTTTTAGGCTGGCATGGTTACATGTGGTCTGCGATTGTGAGGCCGGGTGGACGCATTGCCAAATTCTCTAGCTAAAAAGATTGTAGGAGAGGCGGCTTATGGTAGAAAAATGAACATTCAATTATCTGGCAACAGCTCTGGTGGACATTGCCGCAGTCAGCATGCCAATGGCACGCTCCCTCAAATTGAGATCTGTGGCATTGCATTGTGACAAAACTGCACATTTTAGAGTGGCCTTTTCTTGTCCCCAGCACAAGGCGCAGCCGTGTAATGATCATGGTGTTTAATCAGCTCCTTGATATGCTACACATGTCAGGTGGATGGATTATCTTGGCAAAGCTCATGAAACATGGGACCAACACTTTACATATTGTGTTTATATTTTTGTTCAGTATAAATGTAGGTCTACATAATCTCTAGGATACAACAGATTCAATATTATATGCCTTTAACATCTTAACATTTACTACTATTTTCTACTACCTGTTTATTGTATAATGAGCTACATAATTATGTTTCCAAACAAAGCAAGGTATTCTTTGCTATATGTAGCCTGCAGTATCAGATGCTGACTTTGGAGAAAGTGGTCTATCTCCTTCTATACATTGGGACATACTGCACTCTAGTGGAGAATAAAGCTAATGCATGTATGATCAGTGTCTGCAGAACTGCTGGTTTTCATCTTTCCCCTCTAATCCTGGATCTGGACCAATTTAGACCAGGTGTGTGGGCTTTGATTAGTCAAAGGACATAAGAAAGAAAACCTGCAGCACTGCAGACCTCAAGGCCCGGATATGAATGCCTCTGAAATAGAAGAGACTTTTTGAGCTGACAGTCTTAAAAAATACAAGTTCTGCAAGGTCAATTACAGCCTTCAGGCAAGCTCTGTTGGAATGTTTGTTTACAGGTGAGGAAGCAGATGCATCATTAAACCCCATCTAAGGTATATTTGAATAGTCGGTTTTACTGTATTGTCGATGAGCTGATGAGGACTTCAGTGCTTCATTTGTAAATTGAGACGTGCCAGTACAAAAAGTGAGCGCGAAAGGATGAGAAAGCATGATAAAAAAAATCCCCATTATAATAAAGCATTACATGCATATCATGACATTCGAAATGACAAGCTACTTTGACACTGACAAATTGAGAATCTGAGAACAATTAAAAACGACCTTGAATCCATCAATAGTATAGTCAAATAGTATAGTATAGTTTCTGTTAAACTTTAAAGTAGTCCTTGTGCATAGAGTTGTATGGTTTGTTTAACTTTGAATCAATGGATTTTGTTTGGCATACTTTTAAAGTGAAAATCAGAGTTTCAGCATCATTCTGTTACCGTGGAATTGCCCAGGACTCGCTGATGCATAACAACCAAGTATTGTGCGTCAGACTTACAGCCATTCATGTTTGATTCATCTCTTGTTTCATTCTTGGTTAACCCGGAAGGAAAATCTTGCATAATTTGGTTAACTGCATGATTAACTTGTGGGTCTATACTTAGAAAGAGTTCAGGCAGTTTGTGAGAATGGAAACTTCAAAAGGAAACTCTCAGCCAAAGGCCCCACCCAATCCGTGTGGGCACATGCACAAAGAACTCGAAGTGAAGCAGTTTAAGCAACATCTTCACCCAATCCTGATACATCCAAATAACCAGTAACTAACACCCAAAGACCTGAACTACTGCTGATCACTATCTCACACATCCCATTCAGTGAGAGATTCATGTTTAGTACAAGTAACATTAGGCAATTTTCCAAGCCAAGTTTGCACCTCAACAGATCCTCATTTGTTTCAGGAAGATTGTGAAAGATTAAAGTGGAAATATGGGAGTCACACATAAACAAAGCAGTTAACAGCTGAGGGATGGGGCTGGAGAAATGCAACCACTCAAATGCATAGGCTGAGCTATAGATGCAAGGACTCACCATCCATAACATAAAAATTGTAGTTAACCATGTTTTGAAGTTATAGTTGTACTAAGCTTATTAGGCATTCATAAGTTATATATTTCAAGGATCAATGGCTATATAATTTAAAGTCCCAAAATATATGTACAGTACCATTCCCAGATTGCTTGAAAAAGAAGAGGAGAACTGCACATTCTAGGAGCTCAGATGCAATAATAACCAATGTTTTGACAGACAAGCTGTCTTCATTAGGGTATAATTGTCACACCCTGATCTGTTTCACCTGTCTTGTGCTTGTCTCCTCCCCCACCAGGTGTCTCCCATTTGTCCCCATTATCTCCTGTGTATTTATACCTGTGTTTTCTGTTGGTCTAATGCTAGTTTGTCTTGTCAAATCCTACCATTATGTTATCCTGTGTTTGAGTGTCTATAGTTGCTGTTTTCTAGTCCTCCTGGTTTTGGCCATTCTACCTGCCCTGAGCCTGCCTGCCGCTCTGTACCGTCCTGACATTGACCTCTGCCTGCCTGCCGTTCTGTACCTTACTGACACTTCCCTAGATTACTGACCTATGCCTGCCCTTGACCTGTTGTTTGCCAGCCCCCTGTTTTGTAAATAAACATCTATGATTTGAACTGTCTGCATCTGGGTCTTGTCCTGATAATGACACACACTAGTTTGTATAGTGTCAAATGACACACACAGGTGTCTGTAATCATGGCTGGGTGTGGCTTGATATCATTGGTTAATTTTCAATTATAAATAGAACATACAAAAAACATGAGTGGATAGCATGCGATCATAGATACAATTTGGCGACATAGGCCTACAAACATTTACAATTAATAGCGAAATCACAAGAATGGCTTCAGATCAAAGTCTACGTTGAGACCGAGGGGAGCAATGGTC
This sequence comes from Salvelinus alpinus, assembly GCF_045679555.1. Taxonomy (NCBI): domain Eukaryota; kingdom Metazoa; phylum Chordata; class Actinopteri; order Salmoniformes; family Salmonidae; genus Salvelinus; species Salvelinus alpinus. The sequence goes on from NC_092102.1 coordinate 10,751,673, forward strand.
TTTAAATGAAAGATCCAGACAGCCTCTCGTTTTAACAATATATTTTTGAGGTCACCCCCTCTCCTAGGGAGGGTGACATGTTCGATGCCGATATAACATAGGGATGAAATCGAGTGGTTCGCTTCCAAAAAGTGGGCCGCAACTGGGTACGTCGAGTTTTTGCACCTAATGGTGCTCTGATGCTCCGAGATTAATATTTTTAATTCGCGCTTCGTTTTACCCACATCATTTTTACCACAAGGACAAGTTATAAGTTATAAATAACTGCCCTAGTGGAGCACGTGATAACGCCTTTGATTGGGATACGTTTCCCTGCTTGGGGGTGTTTAAAGGATCTACAGTTGTAGCCGGAAGTTTACATACACCTTAGCCAAATACATTTAAACTCAGTTTTTCACAATTCCTGACATTTAATCCTAGTAAAAATTCCCTGTCTTAGGTCAGTTAGGATCACCACTTTATTTTAAGAATGTGAAATTACAGAATAATAGTAGGGAGTGATTTATTTCATATTTTTATTTCATCACATTCCCAGTGGGTCAGAAGTTTACATACACTCTGTTAGTATTTGGTAGCATTTCCTTTAAATTGTTTTGGGTCAAACGTTTCAGATAGCCTTCCACAAGCTTCACACAATAAGTTGGGTGAATTTTGGCCCATTCCGCCTGATAGACCTGGTGTAACTGAGTCAGGTTTGTAGGCCTCCTTGCTCGCAAACGCTATTTCAGTTCTGCCCACAAATGTTCTATAGGATTGAGGTCAGGGCTTTGTGATGGCCACTCCAATACCTTGACTTTGTTTTCCTTAAGCCATTTTGCCACAACTTAGGAAGTATGCTTGGGGTCCTTTTCTATTTGGAAGACCCATTTCCGACCAAGCTTTAACTTCCTGACTGATGTCTTGAGATGTTGCTTCAATATATCCCAAAAATGTTCCTTCCTCAATATACCATCTATTTTGTGAAGTGCACCAGTCCCTCCTGCAGCAAAGCACCCCCACAACATGATGCTGCCACCTCCGTGATTCACGGTTGGGATGGTGTTCTCCGGCTTGCAAGCATCCCCCTTTTTCCTCAAAACATAACGATGGTCATTATGCCCAAACAGTTCTATTTTTGTTTCATCAGACCAGAGGACATTTCTTCAAAAAGTACGATCTTTGTCCCCATGTGCAGTTGCAAACCGTAGTCTGGATTTTTTATGGCGGTTTTGGAGCCGTGGCTTCTTCCTTGCTGAGCGGCCTTTCAGGTTATGTCGATATAGGACTCGTTTTACTGTGGATATAGATATTTTTGTACCTGTTTTCTCCAGCATCTTCACAAGGTCCTTTGCTGTTGTTCTGAGATTGATTTGCACTTTTCACACCAAATTACGTTCATCTCTAGGAGACAGAACGTGTTTCCTTCCTGAGCGGTATGACGCCCGCTTGGTCCCATGGTGTTTATGCTTGCGTATTATTGTTTGTACAGATGAACGTGGTACCTTCAGGTGTTTGGAAATTGCTCCCAAGGTAGGCCTTGAAATACATCCACAGGTACACCTCCAATGGACTCAAATGATGTCAATTAGTCATGACATAATTTTCTGGAATTTTCCAAGCTGTTTAAAAGGCACAGTCAACTTAGTGTATGTAAACTTCTGACCCACTGGAATTGTGATACAGTGAATTATAAGTGAAATAATCTGTCTGTAAACAATTGTTGGAAAAATGACTTGTGTCATGCACAAAGTAGATGTCCTAACCGACTTGCCAAAACTATAGTTTGTTAACAAGAAATTTGTGGAGATGTTGAAAAGCGAGTTTTAATGACTCCAACATAAGTGTATGTAAAGTTCAGACTTCAACTGTACATTTGTAAGTGCCATTGGTTTGAGTACAGCCATTATACTTCTAGTTTTCATCCTGTAGAGTTGCAAATAGACATTGTGCAGGGGTATTCTGGGTTGGTAAATCAGAGTTTACCAATTGATCCCAGAGATTTCTGCCCGACGAGAATACAAAAGAGGGCAGGTCCGAAAACCTTACCGATACTGTCATCGGATCTTAGAATGTGCCAATGTTTGTGAATGATTCCCTTAATTTGTTCAGAGCACCATTCCCAGATTGTCCCTTAAATATTTGTTTTCTGTTGTGCAGTTTTAAAAGTGTACTGGTCTGAGCGGGCCATTGGAAAGATTGATTAACTGGCCCGATGTTCAGAAGACATTGTCGGGCCAACAGGCAAGTGGAAATGTTGAGTCCTGACTAGTGTGATATATTTGCACTGTCAATATGGGGCCCTTAGTCTGAATAGATATTAAATTACAGGATCTTAATTTGTATATATGTTCTCCCTCCTGTCGATCCCTGCACAAAGTTTCTGTGTCACAGAAAAGGGAATGCAGCTTCCCAAGGCCATGGACAACTTTCACACTTTATACATTTCAGAATTGAGGGATGATGAAAATGTGGAGGAGGAGGAGATGGGGAGAAGGAGCCAGAGGAAAGTCACTGCAATCTTTATTTTAAGCCCATGGAAACTGATGATCTGGCAGATTCAAACACGAGTTGCCAAAAACCTAAGGCCAAAGGCTGTGGTCTGAAGCAGGATTTAGAATTGGTCTACCGTTCGACAATCCCTGAGATCCTACAGGATCCTGACCACAACCCTAATGTAGAGCTCCAGGACTTATTTGCCTGCCAATTCTGTGAGAGACATTTTACCAGCAAGGAAGTCTTAGAACACATTTGCTAATCACCATGCACACATATTCAAGTGTAAGTACTGCATCAAGTCCTTTGGCTCTAAGATTGGCCGGCGACGGCATGAGAGGAGACGCAAAAATGCTAAGGCAAGGCCTGGATCTTTAATAAAGCCTGTGGGCCCTTTAAGTTCTTCCCCTCAGAGTGACGGTCCAGAACGTGTTTCTTCTCCCAGTAGCTCCAGTGCCTCTGTTTTGACAGAGGGAGAACAGGCATCCACATCACATGAACATAGATAATTTGCAGGGTGGTCACACTTGCAAGTAATGTAAAAAGGTTTTTGGTTTGCATACAAACATACAACAACATCAGTGCAGGATCCACGAGCGCCACCTGTGGCTCAAAGGTAAGGAAGCCCCTCTGTTGCAGGAGGCAAAACCTCTGAAGCTAACTCCTATTACATCTCAACACGACCCCTCCAACACGAGCTCAATAGCATTTCTTAAGAATGTAGGGGACCAAGAGGAGCAATATATGCTGAATATCTCTAGTAACATCTCAGAGAACCTCAGCTTTTATATTGACGGGAAGATTGTGTCAACAAGCACTGTCAGTAAATGTGAGGTAGTTGGACTGGATGCGGTGATTATTAATCTTGCCCAGATCAGTCAGGCTCTTAAAGAAGAGGCTGCTACCCGCACAGGAAAAGAGAGACCTGGTCAACCCTTGACAAAAGTTAGAACTGCCACATCACCTCTTCTACGCCAAATCAAAACTGAACTAGAATTGGAAGCTGTTGTGAAACATGGCCTCAAACCCACCTTAATTGACTCCGATCCAGAAGTAAAATTTTTTGCAACTGTAAAAAAAAAACTGAAATATTACATTTACATAAGTAATCAGACCCTTTATTCAGTACATTGTTAAAGCACCTTTGGCAGCGATTACAGCCTCAAGTCTTCTTGAGTATGATGCTACAAGCTTGTCACACCTGTATTTGGGCAGTTTCTCCAATTATTCTCTGCAGATCCTCTCAAGATCTGTCAGGTTGGATGGGGAGCATCGCTGCACAGCTATTTTTAGGGCTCTCCAGAGATGTTCGATCGGGTTCAAGTCCGGGCCCTGGCTGGGCCACTCAAGAACATTCAGAGACTTGTCCCGAAGCCACTCCTGCGTTGTCTTGGCTGCGTGCTTAGGATTGTTGTCCTGTTGGAAGGTAAACCTTGCCCCAGTCTGAGGTCCTGAGCGCTCCAGAGCAGGTTTTCATCAAGAATCTCTCTGTACTTTGCTCCGTTCATCTTTCCCTTGATCCTGACTAGTCTCCCAGTCCCTGCTGCTGAAAAACATCCACACAGCATGATGCTGCCACCACCATACTTCACCATAGGGATGGTGCCAGGTTTCCTCCAGATGTGACACTTGGCATTCAGGCCAAAGAGTTCAATCTTGGTTTCATTAGACCAGTTGTCCCCAGTCCACCTGGCCGTGCTGCTGCTCCAGTTTCAACTGTTCTGCCTGCGGCTATGGAACCCTGACCTGTTCACCGGACGTGCTACCTGTCCCAGACCTGCTGTTTTCAACTCTCTAGAGACCGCAGGAGCGGTAGAGATACTCTTAATGATCGGCTATGAAAAGCCAACTGACATTTACTCCTGAGGTGCTGACTTGCTGCACCCTCGACAACTACTGTGATTATTATTATTTGACCATGCTGGTCATTTATGAACATTTGAACATCTTGGCCATGTTCTGTTATAATCTCCACCCGGCACAGCCAGAAGAGGACTGGCCACCCCTCATAGCCTGGTTCCTCTCTAGGTTTCTTCCTAGGTTTTGGCCTTTCTAGGGAGTTTTTCCTAGCCACCATGCTTCTACACCTGCATTGCTTGCTGTTTGGGGTTTTAGGCTGGGTTTCTGTACAGCACTTTGAGATATCAGCTGATGTACGAAGGGCTATATAAATAAATTTGATTTGATTTGAGCATTCCTACAGCATTTCCTTCCAGAAGCCATGAGAAAATTGTCCGGCTGCAGGGACTGTGCGAGGGGATTTATACTACTATCTGTACTTACTGGTGGCACAGACGCTGTTTCATCCTTTCCTACACTTAAATTACCCTTGCCTAACAACTGCCTCTGAAGCTGGGCTTGCAGCACAGCTATCCTCGCCATAAGGCGATCGTTCTCCTGTATATTATGAGTACAGCGACTGCAATTAGAAGGCATGAAAAAGATGAATGAAAAAAGTCGAGTTAGGGAAAAACTAAAAATATAAACGTTAATTCAAAAGTAAAAACTAAAGTTGGCAGGTAACAAAGTAAGGTTAGCAACAAACCGCACAGCGGCACGTAAGCAAGTCTATAGCACGTAAACAAGAATAACATGTATCAAATCAAATTCATAATCACAAAAGTAAAATCATAACAACAATCATTCTCATTATTAACATAATGAAGTAATTCAACAGTTCTGTTCAATATGAAACATGAGTCGTTTAGGATCATAACCGTTTATCATAATCATGATAATGCAAATACATCAATCAGTTATCAATTATTCAATCTATAATCTCAGTTTTATTTCAGGATTATCAATTTAGCAAATAATAATTACGTTTCATAGTTTCATGTTTGTCTTACATTTACATTTAAGTCATTTAGCAGACGCTCTTATCCAGAGCGACTTACAAATTGGTGCATTCACCTTATGACATCCAGTGGAACAACCACTTTACAATAGTGCATCTAAATCTTTTAAGGGGGGGGGGGGGGGGTCAGAAGGATTACTTTATCCTATCCTAGGTATTCCTTGAAGAGGTGGGGTTTCAGGTGTCTCCGGAAGGTGGTGATTGACTCCGCTGTCCTGGCGTCGTGAGGGAGTTTGTTCCACCATTGGGGTGCCAGAGCAGCGAACAGTTTTGACTGGGCTGAGCGGGAACTGTACTTCCTCAGTGGTAGGGAGGCGAGCAGGCCAGAGGTGGATGAACGCAGTGCCCTTGTTTGGGTGTAGGGCCTGATCAGAGCCTGAAGGTACTGAGGTGCCGTTCCCCTCACAGCTCCGTAGGCAAGCACCATGGTCTTGTAGCGGATGCGAGCTTCAACTGGAAGCCAGTGGAGAGAGCGGAGGAGCGGGGTGACGTGAGAGAACTTGGGAAGGTTGAACACCAGACGGGCTGCGGCGTTCTGGATGAGTTGTAGGGGTTTAATGGCACAGGCAGGGAGCCCAGCCAACAGCGAGTTGCAGTAATCCAGACGGGAGATGACAAGTGCCTGGATTAGGACCTGCGCCGCTTCCTGTGTGAGGCAGGGTCGTACTCTGCGGATGTTGTAGAGCATGAACCTACAGGAACGGGCCACCGCCTTGATGTTAGTTGAGAACGACAGGGTGTTGTCCAGGATCACGCCAAGGTTCTTAGCGCTCTGGGAGGAGGACACAATGGAGTTGTCAACCGTGATGGCGAGATCATGGAACGGGCAGTCCTTCCCCGGGAGGAAGAGCAGCTCCGTCTTGCCGAGGTTCAGCTTGAGGTGGTGGTCCGTCATCCACACTGATATGTCTGCCAGACATGCAGAGATGCGATTCGCCACCTGGTCATCAGAAGGGGGAAAGGAGAAGATTAATTGTGTGTCGTCTGCATAGCAATGATAGGAGAGACCATGTGAGGTTATGACAGAGCCAAGTGACTTGGTGTATAGCGAGAATAGGAGAGGGCCTAGAACAGAGCCCTGGGGGACACCGGTGGTGAGAGCACGTGGTGAGGAGACAGATTCTCGCCACGCCACCTGGTAGGAGCGACCTGTCAGGTAGGACGCAATCCAAGCGTGGGCCGCGCCGGAGATGCCCAACTCGGAGAGGGTGGAGAGGAGGATCTGATGGTTCACAGTATCGAAGGCAGCCGATAGGTCTAGGAGGATGAGAGCAGAGGAGAGAGAGTTAGCTTTAGCAGTGCGGAGCGCCTCCGTGATACAGAGAAGAGCAGTCTCAGTTGAATGACTAGTCTTGAAACCTGACTGATTTGGATCAAGAAGGTCATTCTGAGAGAGATAGCGGGAGAGCTGGCCAAGGACGGCACGTTCGAGAGTTTTGGAGAGAAAAGAAAGAAGGGATACTGGTCTGTAGTTGTTGACATCGGAGGGATCGAGTGTAGGTTTTTTCAGCAGGGGTGCAACTCTCGCTCTCTTGAAGACGGAAGGGACGTAGCCAGCGGTCAAGGATGAGTTGATGAGCGAGGTGAGGTAAGGGAGAAGGTCTCCGGAAATGGTCTGGAGAAGAGAGGAGGGGATAGGGTCAAGCGGGCAGGTTGTTGGGCGGCCGGCCGTCACAAGACGCGAGATTTCATCTGGAGAGAGAGGGGAGAAAGAGGTCAGAGCACAGGGTAGGGCAGTGTGAGCAGAACCAGCGGTGTCGTTTGACTTAGCAAACGAGGATCGGATGTCGTCGACCTTCTTTTCAAAATGGTTGACGAAGTCATCTGCAGAGAGGGAGGAGGGGGGAGGAGGGGGAGGAGGATTCAGGAGGGAGGAGAAGGTGGCAAAGAGCTTCCTAGGGTTAGAGGCAGATGCTTGGAATTTAGAGTGGTAGAAAGTGGCTTTAGCAGCAGAGACAGAAGAGGAAAATGTAGAGAGGAGGGAGTGAAAGGATGCCAGGTCCGCAGGGAGGCGAGTTTTCCTCCATTTCCGCTCGGCTGCCCGGAGCCCTGTTCTGTGAGCTCGCAATGAGTCGTCGAGCCACGGAGCAGGAGGGGAGGACCGAGCCGGCCTGGAGGATAGGGGACATAGAGAGTCAAAGGATGCAGAAAGGGAGGAGAGGAGGGTTGAGGAGGCAGAATCAGGAGATAGGTTGGAGAAGGTTTGAGCAGAGGGAAGAGATGATAGGATGGAAGAGGAGAGAGTAGCGGGGGAGAGAGAGCGAAGGTTGGGACGGCGCGATACCATCCGAGTAGGGGCAGTGTGGGAAGTGATGGATGAGAGCGAGAGGGAAAAGGATACAAGGTAGTGGTCGGAGACTTGGAGGGGAGTTGCAATGAGGTTAGTGGAAGAACAGCATCTAGTAAAGATGAGGTCGAGCGTATTGCCTGCCTTGTGAGTAGGGGGGGAAGGTGAGAGGGTGAGGTCAAAAGAGGAGAGGAGTGGAAAGAAGGAGGCAGAGAGGAATGAGTCAAAGGTAGACGTGGGGAGGTTAAAGTCACCCAGAACTGTGAGAGGTGAGCCGTCCTCAGGAAAGGAGCTTATCAGGGCATCAAGCTCATTGATGAACTCTCCAAGGGAACCTGGAGGGCGATAAATGATAAGGAGGTTAAGCTTGAAAGGGCTGGTAACTGTGACAGCATGGAATTCAAAGGAGGCGATAGACAGATGGGTAAGGGGAGAAAGGGAGAAAGACCACTTGGGAGAGATGAGGATCCCGGTGCCGCCACCCCGCTGACCAGAAGCTCTCGGGGTGTGCGAGAACACGTGGGCAGACGAGGAGAGAGCAGTAGGAGTAGCAGTGTTATCTGTGGTGATCCATGTTTCCGTCAGTGCCAAGAAGTCGAGGGACTGGAGGGAAGCATAGGCTGAGATGAACTCTGCCTTGTTGGCCGCAGATCGGCAGTTCCAGAGGCTGCCGGAGACCTGGGACTCCACGTGGGTGGTGCGCGCTGGGACCACCAGGTTAGGGTGGCCGCGGCCACGCGGTGTGAAGCGTTTGTATGGTCTGTGCAGAGAGGAGAGAACAGGGATAGACAGACACATAGTTGACAGGCTACAGAAGAGGCTACGCTAATGCAAAGGGGATTGGAATGACACGTGAACTACACGTCTCGAATGTTCAGAAAGTTAAGCTTGCGTTGCAGAAATCTTATTGACCAAAATTATTAAAATGATACAGTACTGCGGAAGTGGGCTAGCTAGCAGTGGCTGCGTTGTTGACTTTGTTTGAGAGTGTCGCTGGCTAGGTAACCTCGGTAGCTAGCTATGTAACCTCGGTAACTGGCTCGTTAATTAGTATAAACTACACAATTGTCTTAGATACAAGGACAGCAAAGACAACTATGTAGCTAGCTAACACTACACTAATCAATCGTTCCGTTGATCCGTTGAATGTAATAGTTTCTACAGTGTTGCTATTCGGTGGCTAGCTGGCTAGCGAGCAGTGTTGACTACGTTACGTTACGTTAAAAGGACGAAAAATAGCTGGCTAGCTAACCGAATTAGTCTAAACTACGCAGTTATCTTAGAAACAAAGACAGCAAAGACAACTATGTAGCTAGCTAACACTACACTAATCGAGTCGTTCCGTTGAATGTAATAGTTACTACAGTGTTGCTGTTCGGTGGCTAGCTGGCTAGGTAGCAGTGTTGACTACGTTACGTTAAAAGTTACGTTAAAAGAACGAAGAATAGCTGGCTAGCTACGCAATTATCTTTGATACAAAGACGGCTAAGTAGCTAGCTAAGATTAAACAAATCAAACCGTTGTACTGTAATGAAATGAAATGAGAATGTGAAAATGTGATACTACCTGAGGAGCGAAGCGGAAGGTAGCGAAGCTGGCTAGGTAGCAGTGTTGACTACGTTACGTTAAAAGTTACGTTAAAAGAACGAAGAATAGCTGGCTAGCTACGCAATTATCTTTGATACAAAGACGGCTAAGTAGCTAGCTAAGATTAAACAAATCAAACCGTTGTACTGTAATGAAATGAAATGAGAATGTGAAAATGTGATACTACCTGAGGAGCGAAGCGGAATGCGACCGGTTTCCACTCTAGCTTCCACTCTAGCTTCTTCATATGTACATGTCATTTTGTTAAATTTTAACCACATGTAAATGGAATAATTGTCCGGTGATGATCCGTAGGGCCGTGATCATTGCCCATTGATATTACACAATAGGTTTGAAGCGTGCGCTCCAAGCCGCGCTCTGTGGTATTTACTATAAACAATAACTGATGGCCCGCTCTCCCGATCGCAGCAGATAGTTCAGATGAAAGAGAACTGATTCTATGTGCTTACGTTGATTAGCGGAAGCACACATTAGGGGAGAGAAAGCAGCGAGGTCGGGCGGTGGCTATTTCCTCTTTTTAATGAGTTGAGAGCTGTCAGACTTTTCCAGCTGACCTAATTAAAGCTCTCTGTCCCAGTTGCGCAAGTGGCCATGAATTAAAGGGCGATTCCACCAACTCCATGGGCCTTTTCCACAAATGGTATTGGGCTGTTTTCATGATTCGGGCTAGGCCCCTTAGTTCCAGAAGGGAAATCTTAACGCTACAGCATACGATGACATTCTAGATGATTCTGTGCTTCCAACTTTGTGGCAACAGTTTGGGGAAGGCCCTTTCCTGTTTCAAGTCCCTGCAGCAATGTTCCAACATCTAGTGGAAAGCCTTCCCAGAAAGGTAGAGGCTGTTATAGCAGGAGAGATATTCGACCATCAGGTGTCCTACATACTTTTGGTTATGTATTGTACTGTATATATATTGAGATCTGCCCGCGGACCCACTACAGTACCTCTGCAGAACCTGTGGACCACACTTTGAGAACACCTGTATTAGCTCTCAACTGGTCGTGTGTATGTGCTGTAAACAATGACAGGGCCCATGTAATATGTATCTGCATTACTTTTAAAGGGTATACCAACCTAGCCCAACAGATTCAACATAGTTGAACTCCAACATAAACTCTATTTAATAGTAAGATACATCTCTGACAATGCAGTATTCCAAATAACAAAACATTTTCAGTTTTGGTTTGTTTATGGGAAGTCCTCCTGGGCTTTAGTTGACGGTATGTTGATTTAATCACTGTTATCAATTCGCCTCTCCTTAGACACACTGGAGGAAGTAGTCTGTGGTTTTCCGCTTATACCAGGAGAAAGAGACCAGAAGGTGAGAGATTGTGTACTCGTGTGTGTGTGTGCGCCATATTCGGGGAGTGTGAAATGTGTGGGAAAAGTGGAAAAACGTTGTTCCACCTGCTCAAAAGGTCACACTGCAAAGATTGCAATCTAGCCTTGAGTCATCACCTGCTCCATTTCAAAAGGACCATATAACACATTGCCCAATTTATAACTTAGGGGAAATTAACTGTGACCAAAAATACAAGTATATCTGTTGTCATTGATGCTGGATCTGTTTCCAAAGAACTGATAGTTACTTGTTTCTTCAGGATGTGGTCATAGCATGCCTAGTCACATGACTGTTCAGAACAAAACGACATTATTTCAAAATGTTCTTAGAAAGTGTGCTCGTTAAATTTATCAGGGTATTCGAATTGAGGTCAGTCAAATTGGAATTGAGTAATCCACCCAAAAAGAGTACATTTTCAATGACTTCTCATTCAACTGTAAAGGTGAAGCTATTATATTGATATATTTCTAATCAACCAAGTGTTGAAACCCTAGGCCTATATGTATTGTCTGTTTTTAGTTATACAACGGTTGGGTCAAATCCTGGATGCTGATTGGTTAAAACAAGTTACCACCGGTTAAAGCTATGACGTTGACATGCCTATTTACTCTGTTCCATCTCACTGTGCAATCCACTGCCTCATCAGCCCAGCCAGGCAATTCATTAACTTGATCTCCACTATAAAAAACATCTAGACATTATCTCCCATTTCTTTTAGACTAACATTTGGTTTTCAATAGCGGAGAACTGTATAAACCTTGCTGTCTGTCTCTCCGAAATTTGGAACATTGTTTCAATATTGAAATTCGATCTCCAACTGTCCCATAGTAATGAATGTGACAGACAGGCAGCTTTTCTCAGCCAGTCGAAATCGTGAATAAACTGGCATTTTTATGGATATATACAAAGAAATGTCAATAGAAAACAGGTCAAATGAAATGCAGCTAGTTGGCAGTCTTTCCAGCTTCAGTTTGAAGTGATTATGTTAGCTGTGTTGTTGGCTAGCTCCTCAGAACAACAGCGTCCTAACGAGGGAGCACATTTTCTATGCCAGAGGAAATTGTGCTTCATTAGCTCATTGTTATAGATGTATCCAAATAAATTTCACTAGAAAACATCTTAAACAAATGCAGCTACTTTGCTGTTTTTCTGGCTGTACTTTTTGACGTGACTGTAAAGTAGCCGTAGTTGGCTAGCTAGCAAGCAAGGGATAAGAACGTTTCCAGTGAGTATGGCAATGGAACATTTAGAACGAACGACTGGGTCGCGTCCATAGATGCAGAACAAAAAGAACGAACGACTGGGTCGCGTCTCTAGCAACCCTAGATTTGTGTCGGGACTATATCTTGTGGAAGGATGAAATAGTACAAATATATTTATCAAAATAGCTTTTTTAATGAAAATATGTCGATCATTATTTGATGTTGGTAAATCGAAACGCAGTTAGTTTGCTCTTTCCAGCTTCAGTCTGAAGTGATTGTGTTAGCTGTCTAGTTGGCTAGCTAGCAAGGGGGGAAGTTTTGTTTGCCATAGCGACCTGCAAAGTTCTAGAACTATCAATCGGCGATTAGGTAGTTTTGCTTTACATGGCAGTCAACACTAATAGAACTAACGACCAGTGAGCACATACAATTGCACTTGACAACCAGTGTTAGTGAATGTAGCGTCACATTTTGTAAAAATAATTATGGTTTGGGAAATAATCTTGCTTTTTAATGCCGTTAACAACCTCTTGGCGCACGGATCCCTTTAGCGGGATAATTGTCATCAACAACCGCTGAATTGCAGAGCACCAAATTCAAACAAAATTGCTAAAAATATTTATATTCATGAAATCACAAGTGCAATATAGCAAAACACAGCTTAGCTTGTTGTTAATCCACCTGTCGTGTCAATATGCTTTACAGCGAAAGCAATCCAAGCGTTTGTGTGAGTTTGTCGATCACTAGACAAGACCTTACGAACACCTAGCAGCAATGTAGATTGGTCACGAAAGTCAGAAAAGCAATCAAATTAATCGCTTACCTTAGATGATCTTCGGATGTTTGCACTCACGAGACTCCCAGTTACACAATAAATGTTCCTTTTGTTCGATAAAGATGATTTTTATATCCAAAAACCTCCATTTGGTTTGCGCGTTATGTTCAGTAATCCACAGGCTCGTTCCGGTCATGAAGGGCAGACGAAAGTTCCAAATAGTATCCGTAAAGTTCGTAGAAACATGTCAAACGTTTTTATAAGCAATCCTCAGGTTGTTTTTAACATAAATAATCGATAATATTTAGAACGGAGGGTAAAGTATTCAATACAAGACAGAAATAAGATGTCGAGCTACCACTTTCGCGCACAAGAACTAATCAAGGACACTGACGCGATTTGATAAATCTCGCTCATTTTTCAGAATAAAAGCTTGAAACTATGTCTAAAGACTGTTCACAACCTGTGGAAGCCATTGGAAAAGGAACCTGGTTGATATCCCTTTAAATGGAGGATAGGCAGGCAATGGAACAGGGATTTTTCAAAATAAGAGGCACTTCCGGGTTGGATTTCCTCAGGTTTTCGCCTGCAAAATCAGTTCTGTTATACTCACAGACAATATTTTGACAGTTTTGGAAATTTTAGAGTGTTTTCTATCCTAATCTGTCAATTGTATGCATATTCTAGCATCTGGGCCTGATAAATAGGCCGTTTACATTGGGAATGTTATTTTTCCAAACATAAGAATTCTGCCTCCTAGCGTCAAGAAGTTAACCCATTGTATAAAATAAATTATACACTCAAGTCCATATTTCAGGTCACAGTTGTAAATGAGAACTTGTTCTCAACTGGCCTACCTGGTTAAATACAGGTGAAATAAAAAAATATACAATTTTATGACATTTTTATCATGGCTGTGGTGGTCTACCAGCCATGATAAAAATGTCATAACACATGGCTTCTCATGTAGTATTGCTTAATTGAATCCTGGGCTGATTTTCAACAATAGCTGTTGATGACTTCCCAAATGCTATATGCCTAAATAGCATAATTGATGATATATGATTGATATGGTTACATTTCATTTGCTCTGTTGAACCTACCTTTTGGAATGATTTCGATAGCAACAGTGAATCTATTAGGTGGAGATTTCTCAACAATCATTCTCACGACAGCACAATGGTAAATGTGGCATCGTTAGTAGTCATAAACATAAATTCTAGTCCTGAAATTGACTAACATTGGTCATTATAAGACAACATTTTCCAAAACAGAGATTTGATAGATTTAGGAAATGAATGATGTTACCAATATTTGAGGGTTGGGTCTGGATTCCAATCATGCCCCCTAACACGGAACAGCTGTCTGGCAGCACCCAAATGGTCGGAGCATGCCCCACGCTTTCCAATCGTAGCTGCAGAATCAACCTACATTTCTTTACAGACAGCAGAATTACCCAATTGAGTCATTATAACACAGTCCCTCGGGACTTGTTTGATTGACATGAGACAACGAACGAAACATACTTTTGATCATGTAGTGTATGTGGACACCTGGTCTTCAAACATCTCATTCCAAAATCACGAGCATTAATATGGAGCTGGACCGCCCTTTGCTGCTATAACAGCCTCCAGTCTTCTGGGAAGGCTTTCCACTTGATTCTAGAACATTGCTGAGGGGATTTGCTTCCATTCAGCCACAAGAGAATTAGTGAGGTCTGGCACTGATGTTGGGCGATTAGGCCCAAAAGTGTTTGATGGGGTTGAGGTCAGGGCTCTGTGCAGGCCAGTCAAGTTCTTCCACACCGATCTGGACAAACCATTTCTGTATGGACCTCCCTTTGTGCACGGGCCATTGTCATGCTGAAACAGGAAAGGGCCTTCCCCAAACTGTTGCCACAAAGTTGGAAGCGCAGAATCGTCTAGAATGTCATTGTATGCAGTAGCATTACGATTTCCCTTCACTGGAACTAAGGGGCCTAGCTTGAACCATGAAAAACAGCCCCAGACCGTTATTCCTCCTCCACCAAACTTTACAGTTGGCACTATGCATTGGGTTAGGTAGTGTTCTCCTGGTATCCGCCAAACCCAGATTTGTTTGTTGGACTGCCGGATGTTGAAGCATGATTCATGACTCCAGAGAATGCGTTTCCACTGCTCCACGCTTGGCATTGCGCAAGGTGATCTTAGGCTTTGGCGTCTGCTCGGCCATGGAAACCCATTTCATGAAGTTCCCGACGAACAGTTCTTGTGCTGATGTAGTTTCCAGAGACAGTTTGTAACTCAGTAGTTGCAACCGAGGACAGACAATATTTACACACTATGCGCTTCACTATTCTGTGGTCCCGTTCTGTGAGCTTGTGTGACCTACCACTTCGGCGGCTGAGTCATTGTTGCTCCTAGACGTTTTCACTTCACAATAACAGCACTTACAGTTGACCTGGGCAGCTCTAGCAGGGCAGAAATTTGACGAACTGACTTGTTGGAAAGGTGGCATCCTATGACGGTGTCATGTTGAAAGTCACAGAGCTCTTCAGTAAGGACATTCTACTGCCAATGTTTGTCTGTGTGTGGCTGCGTGGCTGTGTGCTCAATTCTATATAGCTGTCAGCAACGGGTGTGGCTGAAATTTCTCTCCTACTCAAACATTTACACATTCGTGAGCTAACGTTAGCATCACAAACACAAGTATCATTCCTTTAGTCAAAGTCATAGATAATACAGTGGCTCAGGCTGTTTGGGGTAACTCAACTACAGTGAGTGAAGAGGAAACAAACAACAATAACTGCTAGGGTAGGATATAGCAAACATAACAAAATGTGTCAAACCACACCCCCAAGATGCAAATTGCCCTTTTTCTTCATTAGGAGGAAAACTGAGTTTAGCCCCCATTTAAAACATAATGAATAAGAAAAATACCTGATCTCTCCTGTGATGAGAAATAACATTTGGTCTCATTTCCCATTGTCGTATTAGGGCCTTCTCTCTCACGTTTGACCCTTACATCGAAACGTTTATTTTGTGGACAGTTCAATAAATATCAACAACAACAAAAAATCGGCAGAAGAAAGTCACTGCCAGTTAGTTGTTTTTTATTGATTCATAATTTGTGTTTTTAAATGTTTTATTCACAACACCACAGAAAGATGCACATGTGAATGTGGTATTGGTTTTGTATTTTAATATTTCATTTTCTCATTTCTCTCTCTCTCACACACATTGACCTTTGGCTCGCTCGCTCTTTCGTGGGCTCTTCTTCTTCTCTTCCTGTGCCCTCATCAGACTGCAGAGCCTCAACCAACTTCCAGACCAACGTGTGTCACAGCCTGGAGTACAAGGAGAGGATCTTCACCTCTCAGATGTGGATTCTATCCAAACTTTAGCCCCCTACTTCATCCGAACTTTAGCCCTCTTATGTTGGTCATAAATCAAACAATTCCATGTGGAATAAGTACAGAGAATAGGGAAAGAGGAACAGCCAACCCACTGGGCACACCACATCATTTCAACGTTGTGAATTGGGTAATATTTGGTAGGTACGCTGATCAATCAGATTCCAACCTATTTGAACTAACTCAAAAAGACAGCCAGGAATTTGTTCCAAATGTGTTATCACTGTGCTTTCAACCATCTAAAAGCTCAACCAAATTCCAATGGAAAAACAATGTCAGATTTTTGGTTTAGCACACTAAAGTTCAAATGGAAAAACAATGTCAGATATTTTGTTTATTTATACAACTTAATGTGTTATCACTGTGCTTGATCTAATAGCACAAGCAAATGACCTGGATTGCAGTCATTGAGATGACATTAAAGTAGGCTACATGCATGTGCAGATTATTATAGCAATTGTGAAGATTTCCACAGACCTACATGCACACTTTCTATGATTACATAAGAAGACATTTGTTATAGTAAACTCAAAATGTAGCCATGGATGTGTTACTCATTTTAAGGTTTAGTAGTTTGTAAGATTGCCTTAACATTTAGCTATTCTTGGTCTTACAAAAGTAATATTGAATTGTGCTTGGTTGACAACGCAACCAAATATCAACTTTTGAAAGAGATGCATCTTCTGCTTGGACAGCTCCATCTGTGCCACTGAGTCTGGCTTTAATTAAATCACATCTCCATTTCAACCAACAATCTAAGTTAAAGAATAGGACTAAATCAAATCAAACTTTAAATGCACTTTAAATACAGTTTGATTTTATTTAAAAATGCACTATGCAGAAATCCCTCCGCCATTTCCTGGTTGCAAAAATTCTAATAGTTTGCCTAATTTCAGTTTATGTGACAAAACAAGCAAGTGTAGTGTAGAGAATCATTGTACGATCTAAATCGCTGTGAAATATCTTTCCCATAACCAAAAATATTGTATTTTCAGCTGTTTCAAGCTGATTTACCAAACTGAAAGTAAGACTGAAAAACAAAACTTAAGACTGGGAAGCATAGACATAGCGTACATAGAACAGATCTACCGCCTCTTAGACTTGCTTTCAATGAGAATGACAGATCTATATGGCATTGTGCTTATCCCCATTTCCTCTTCTGTCTACTCTGTCTGGCACTGAAGAGTTCAAACCCTTCGAAAACGTTTTGTCACCTGCTGTTTGCAGATGTGCTTGACGAGGAAAGGCATGAGGTCAGTTCAGGACAGACTCTTCAAGAAGATGGTGAGTGTAAATGACAGTCGTGACTAGGCTAGAAACAACAACAACAACAAAATTGCCCTTCCACTCACGCAGCATTAAAGAGGTCCCTCTTTTGTAGGCCATACTCAAAGTGCTGACTGCACCCCCTGAGGTGTTGCGAGTGTATTTGAGTGCTGCGTTTTGTGTCTCTCCCATTAACAAGACAGGACATACTGAGTGTGAGGAGAGGACTACAGGCTCTTTTCCTGCCTGAGGGGATTAAGGTTCTAAACCCAAATCAAGTGGGTTTCTGCACATTTATAAGATATGTTTGTGCTCCATTAAGTTTTCTCGTCATTCTACGTTAATTGCAATCAATTAAATATATTGAGCATAACTTAAAAGAAATCTAGATGCCTTATTTAAAAAGTATAAAATGTTCATTTATATGATATTAATATATAATTTGTATATTTATGAATTAATTTATGTATTATTGCAGTGATGTTTGACACTGTTAATAGCTTTTTTATGGTTTTAACCGTCTCTCGCTGCGAGTAGTATTTTCAAAATATATAATGCATTTCTGTGAAAATTGTTCTAATGGCATGCCTGCTGTTAACATTGCCTGAAGTTAATTTCACTTTTAAAATGTTTTATAATGTGAATTCAGATAAACTAAACTACCTTATTTGGCAGGGAAATATGAAAGTAGTACTTCAACTTATTCACGTTATTCTAATGGACAAATATCCATTTGAGTATCAGTTTGAGTGTCTGAGTAACTGTTATACTTTACATAATCTCACATTGCCAGACTCATGAGTCTCACATTCACCCTGCTTACCACTGTACCTGAGTACTTTCTGAGCAACACAAAGGGGAAGGCTGGATCGAGGCTTTGCTCTTACATATAGAGCTCGCCAGCTTGTAGTCCTAAAAAACTGAAATGAGTTTTCATTTTCTACCTCCAGTTAGTTGGAAATTCATGGGGAAAGATAGGGGTTTTGGGATATATGCCAAAAATAAGGTCTGAGGTTAATACAGGCTTAGGATATCTTAGACATTTTGTTCTATGAGATAATACAGTATCAGTCAATTAACATGACTTTTATGAATTATGAAGCCTTTATGAGCTTGTTTTGATTACATAAATGCTTACAAGTTCACAAAAAGTTATGTTAGCTGATGAAGATTATCTCATAGAACAAAACGTTCTGTGTTTACCACAGACCTTTATCCAAACCCCCCCCCCCCCCAAAAACATAAATGTTTTGGCCAACGTGCCATGACGGAGTGAGCCTATGTTAGTGCCCAAAAAAGACGACATTACTAATGCTCTCTGTTCAGCTGCCTAGCAATCAGTTTATTAATACTTTCCAAAAAATATGCTAATTACCAAAAATAAGAGGCAAAAACATTTTTTAAAGACCTTGTATTTTGAAGACAAGTAGTGCTTACAAAGGTTTTCTATTTTCAGTAAAGACATTGACAGTCCGGTTCAGATTGACATATACAGTTGGTACAAAATCTACCCCTGACCGACCACACAGCCCCCCCCCCCCCCCCCCAAGTGACACTTATTTATTTTTTTAAATGTAAAAGGTGAAGCTGGTCACATGCACAACCGTCATCTTCCCCATACGGATTTGCCACCTTCTCAAAGGAGACTGTTAAAAAAACACACGCACACAGACCGAAGTACATTGTTCTTCCCTCGGCTCCATCTTAACCAATGGGCAGACAGACAGACGGAGTCTGGGGTTCCGTCTTTAGTATTCTGCCTCCAGGCAGCTCCCACAGTGGGGAGACAGCCTCTGGGATTCACTGCCACACACCCAAACATCACCATCCGTCCACCCCTCCTATCGATGAAGGCCAGGGGCGTGCTGGAGGAATCGAGGACACCCTGCAGACAAAGGACCGGGCTCTGGAAGAATGGCTTAAGTGCTCCGGCAGTTTTCTAACCGCTGCCGACGCAGCAACCGAAAATTCTAGGCTCAGCAGTATTTCTTCATAGAAGTATCTCCCCTTCGTATTCATGGCCTATGGAACCTACAGAAGGAAAGGAAGGGGGAAGAGTGAGGGGGAGGAAGAGTCATGAGCTCAGAAGGTGCCTTTGTAATCCCTCCACTTATGATTACAGCTATTCATCAATCTTGTGAGGCTATTTTTAGCACGGCTATGTGTACCGGGAGAGTGGGGCTGCTGTCTCCCTAGATCATTGGTACAAATCGACTGGAGGACATTCGTTTACCGCACACACTTAATTGGGGACAGACAGCATTTGTAATTTCTCTTGCCAATATCAGGCCGTGGGGAAGGTAAGCACGGACTCCCCTCCTCCCCTTTTACGCATCTATCTTTAGCGCTGTGGACCTTTTCTAGACATGTAAGAGGAGCTAAAAATAGAGTCGGCCGCAGCCAAGAATAGAAGCAAGCACAGAACACACACTGACCTCGTAAGGTGCTTGCTCGAGGCATGTACCTCCATCTCAGTGCTTTTGAACTCGTTCAGCTCTTTTCGGATAGCCGCCTGCAGAGGAAGAAAACGAGCGTTAGACTAGAGAGCATTCTTAATCAGAGGCTTACCACGCACCCATCGACCCTCGCATGCATCGACCCACAGTCTGCAAAACTCAGCACCGGGAGCGTAGTAAACAAAAGAAAGATGACAATGACAAGGTCTTAGCCACAATCTGAGATATGGAGTGAGAAAAAAAGCTGAAGCTAGCTAGAAAACAGTGAGACATTCTTGCTTTATGGAGGAGGCAGCCAGGGCAATAAATAGGACATGTAACCTACATCACAAAATGCTAAAAAAAGGGTATGTGCCAGTCACTTTGCCATTTGAGTGGGGAATCATACATTTTGTGTGGAATGTGAAATATGGGAGATGCAGTCGAAGGATCCTTATTTTTCACATTGTTGACATTCTCACACACACACCTTGTCGGCTGCCGAAAGCCGGGTCCAGGGCTTGTCTGCTCTCCTGTCATAATCTTGAGCTTTGGCTACCTCGACATAATCGCTGAAGCGGATGAGAATCTTTCGGTCCCGTAGTTCGTCGACTGTGGGCCGCTGATTGAGCTGAAATACACAATGGTCTGAAATTCCTGTATTCATCTGTGGTTTTGGCATCATAATGCTGCTCTCATAAAAGTAACGATTTTGCCATAGTAGGCTTATACAAGATTTCTTATTATGGTCTTATCCAGAGCACTTCCCAAAACATTGATGCAACTAGTGTATAGCATGAAATAAAGTATAAAAACAGAACAAGTACTTCAGTCAGGAGTAATGGGATGTCTGCACAGTGTATTATTACATTGACAATAAAAACAATAAATTAATAATTATACATAGTAACTAAGTACTGTAATAAAAAAGTGTAACATACCTTTCTGTTGAGCCGCTGTTTGATTTCCCTCCTCTCCTCTTGTTCGGTCTGGTCATTTCTCTCTTTAAACCAATGAGAATAATACAATTAGTGATAGGCCGAAGACAACGACACTGATAAGAACACTTGAGGTATCAACTGATTTTCATCAGTTTTCCCCCTAATCCACATGTCAGTGATGTCACTGTTTGACCCTAAACCTTATCTATGGGTGAATGATTATGAAATCAATACCAGTGTACCACTGTGTTTGACTGTAGACACCGATTCAGATATTACAAATCAAGTCTAATCTATGGGGATATATATGTATATTTGAACATTTTAAACATAAATTCTTGGTCTAAGTGTAAATCTTGTTTCACTCTGGGTCAGATCCAAATTCACATAGAATCTCGAAATTAAAACGCGTATGTAAGAGAAACAGAACGCTGTAGCCTGCCCAAAATAATATGTGCTGTTGGTCAATTCTCTAAACGAATTTCTCAACACAAAGTCATGTTACATTATGTATGTTGGAAAACAATGTGTGCTCATCCTTTCCCTCTCCTGAATTTTGCACGAGTGAATGTGTGTATCATAATACACGTATGTATTGTCTACCTTGGTAGATTCATTTAGGACCTGCGCATGAATTTCACATTACTTAATGAAAAGAAAGATTAAAAGTGCATAAATGTAAATAAAAAGGCAGTTTTACAACTCACGTTTTAGAATATTCCGGCTTTCCAACTCCTCAACGTTCGGCCTCTGGCTGAGTCTCCTGCGAAAAAATACCAGAACCACGTTCTGAACCATTTTCGATTCAAGCTAGGTCAACATCAAATAAGTATACTTTTAAACCAAGTTCGCCTATCATTCTCCTCAATGTAGTCGTTCTATTGGGGAACACCTTGTTTTTCCATCTCGCGTCTAAACATCGACTATGATGCTTTACTAGAGGCACCCCCCACATCTGGAATAACCACAGACGCGCGATTTTTTTGTATTTCACGTTTTACCGCTGTTGAAACCGCTGGCTGTCTTATCTTATTGTCTCAAATCTTGTAATATCAGAGAGACGAGGAACAAACACTAGGTCTACTATCGTCTGCTGTTGCATGTGCAGCTGCTCGCTTCACTCTCATCCATTGCAGTCTACTCCACACACACAGGCAGCACCCTTCTTGAACTGAGTCGTGATGCGCTACTCGGGCGAACCTCCCCCCTTTCCCGACTGAATGTATAATTTGCTGTCGGGAGGAGGTGCATACGAGATTCCCACTCAAGTTATCCACGATCACTCAGACAACATTTCTCAGTTTCACAAAATTGCTTCTATTGTTCAAATACTATTGTTTCGAATTGTAAAATAGGTTACAATTAACCTTTATTTAGTATCTTGACTCACCCATCAAAATGTATGTACTCCTGATATGGGTAGCTAGCTACAACACATCTATAGGCCTATCTCAATCTGATTATAAAACTGTATATACTTTTTTTCTTAAAATGTCATTAAAAATGATGGGATACTAATAAGATGGTCACCGGGTCATACAAATAAGCAATCAAAATAATGACTAATTCATGTTTGCTTAAACCTCACCATCAAAGCTTCAAACAGTCCACAAAAACCAAATGCCCATGACTTTGGAGTCACCTGTGCATGTGAGCATTTCAAAGACTTTGATATCAATAATAGATAGGGCTCAGCCCTCAGTGCATGTGGCAAACTCACCGCCCAAAAGATAAAGGTAACGAGACAGAGTGCACCACACAACCTCACAGCATGTCTCGCCCCCGACCAACTTCAAACCTCAATTCCAGAGCTCTGAGTGAGGACAAAAGTCAGGTCACACACCTTGAAGTGGCACGCGCTGAGCTCGCCACTGACGTGCCACAGCTGGGTATTGTGGCAGTAGTGCCCATTGCCCTGCCACACTGCTGCTCTTTCCCTCTGAAGAGGTGATCAAGGTGCTGGAGCCCTAACAGTTATAGGCAACGTATATACATACCAAATGCATACAATGAAATGCAAAATACAGAATAATCATGCTTGTATTCAAGACAATGTATTTAATGGTACGACTATTACGGCAAGACGACTAGACGTAAACAATGTTATTACATTTAGTCATCATTGTACTGTTTGTCTTAGGGTTTGATCATAAGAGATGGATGATGACATTGAACAGCATCAAAAATACAATGGCTTCAATTGTAAAATGGTATAGAATCAGCTTGATCTCCTCTGTCTAAGAGGCTTGGACCTTTTTCAAATATTTGCAGTGGTATTGTTAACAAACACGCCCCCATAAAGCAAATGAGAATTAAAAACAGGTTCAGCCGCTGGTTCTACCGTGATCTTGCAGAGTTACTCCACCTCAAGAATTGCATTTGGCGAAAGGCTCGGCACCCACATACTCAGGCTGACTGGCTCTCATTCAGGCAAATGAGAAATAACTGCACTTAGGCTATCCAGAAGGCCTAAGTTAGTTACTTTAAGGAGCAGTTCTCTCCCTGTGGGTCTAAACCCAAGAAGTTCTGGAAAACGGTTAAAGACCTGGAGAATAAACCCCCTGTAACGTCCTGACCAGAGTTCTTATGTGTTTTGCTTGTTTAGTGTTGGTCAGGACGTGAGCTGGGTGGGAATTCTATGTTGTGTGTCTAGTTTGTCTATTTCTGTGTCCAGCCTAATATGGTTCTCAATCAGAGGCAGCTGTCAATCGTTGTCCCTGATTGAGAATCATATATAGGAGGCTTGTTTTGTGTTGGGATTTTGTGGGTGATTGTTTCCTGTCTCTGAGTTTTGTCTGCACCAGATAGGTCTGTCTCGGTTTTCACATTTGTTATTTTGTTACTTGTATTAGTGTTACTGTTTATTCGTCTATTAAACATGTTGAACACTAGCCGCGCTGCATTTTGGTCCTCTCCTTCATCCCAGGAAGAAAACCGTGACAGACCTATCTGGTGCAGACAAAACTCAACCACCACTAAGAAACATGGTTCTCAGAATGTTATGTGCTAGATGGGTATTTCTCAATACTAGTATAAATATGTAAAGCATTGCTTGTGACGGGAGAGAAAAGGATAGACAACCTTGAGTGGGTGGTTGCAATAGGCATTAGCTTCCTTTTCTCCTTCAGCCACAAATTGGCAGCCAAACTGCAGCGAGCAGTCACAATAAACCAGCTCTCCACAAAACACACCTCTTGCTGGCCCGGAGTCTGGTCGAGCGGGTAATGCTCTCGCCTCCGAAACCATACACTTCCCCTGTAGTGGGGATCCCGGTTCTATTGAGGCATGAACTCTACACATTTCTGCTGCCATTACTCTGTCTCCCTTCTTCTGCTCCTATCCTGTCATAAAAAAAAAAAAGAATGAGTTCGGAATTCCGCTCTCCTTTAAAATGGAAAAACCCCATCTCCTGCATTCTGGCCTACTGTAACTGTATTGCCCTCCCCCCACCATTTCTCCTCACATAACTCCTCAATAACACACATTTGAGGAGGAGTAGGGAGGCGGAGAGATAGGAGTGCACCGGGATGTATTATTCAATAGTCTCCAAGCTAAGAATAGCACCGGCGAAGCGCCACCGCAGCAGAAGTGGCAGGCAGAGAGCAGAGTGCTATAGATGGAAAGGTCATCTCACTCTGTGACAACGGACAGGCAAGGTGTCATTATCCCAGTGATAAGCTAGGACAGCATCTTTTTATCAGCTTTTTTTCCTGTCTGGCGGTTTCTCCCCGACGTGGAAAGAGGCTCAGAAAAAGACGATTCAATCTAAGCTAGCAGTCATCTTGGGAGATCTGAGCCCGGAGTTATAGACTATTTGGTCATTCATTAAGAGTACCCTTGGGAAATAGACTTTACTCCTTCATTAAGCTTCCCTCTTCTCCACCATCTTGAGGGCTAAATATAGTTGGGCTTTCCCCTCTCTGAAAAAGCGCAGTGTAACCAAAATATGGAGCATGCACGGCAAACGGGCACCTATACAGTGCATTCGAAAAGTATTTAGTCCCCTTCCCTTATTTCTCATTTTTTTACGTTACAGCTAAAATGTATCAAATATTTTTTGCCCCTCATCAATGTACACACAATACCCCATAATGACAAAGCAAAAACAGGTTTTTAAGAAATGTTTTCAAATGTATAAAAATAAAGAAATACCTTATTTAGATAACTATTCAGACCCTTTGCTACGAGACTCGAAATTGAGCTCAGGTGCATCCTGTTTCCATTGATCATCCTTGAGATGCTTCTACAACTTGATTTGAGTCCACCTGTGCTAAATGCAATTGATTGGATATGATTTGGAAAGGCACACATCTGTCTATATAAGGTCCACAGTTGACAGTGTATGTCAGAGCAAAAACCAAGCCATGACGTTGAAGCAATTGTCCGTAAAGCTCAGAGACAGGATTGTGTCAAGGCACAGACCTGGGGAAGGCCTCCATCATTCTTAAATGGAAGAAGTTCGGAAGAAGAGTTCCTCTGTGGAGATGGGAGAACATTCCAGAAGGACAACCATCTCTGCAGCACTCCACCAATCAGGCCTTTATGGTAGAGTGACCAGATGGAAGCCACTCAGTAAAAGGCACATGACAGCCCACTTGGAGTTTGCCAAAAGGCACCTAAAGGACTATCAGACAATGAGAAACAAGATTGTCTGGTCTGATGAAACCACGACTGTACTCTTTAGCCTGAATGCCAACCATCACGTCTGTAAGAAACCTGACACTATCCCTACGGTGAAGCGGTGGCAGCATCATGCTGTGGGGGTGTTTTTCAGCGGCAGAGACTGGGAGACTAGTCAGGATCAAGGGAAAGATGAACGGAGCAAAGTACAGAGAAATCCTTTAAGAAAACCTGCTCAGGACCTCAGACTGTGGCAAGGGTTCACATTCCAACAGGACAATGACCGTAAGCACACAGCCAAGACAATGCAGGAGTGGCTTTGGGACAAGTCTCTGAATGTCCTTGAGCGGCCCATCCAGAGCCCGGACTTGAACCTGATTGAACATGTCTGGAGAGACCAGAAAATAGCTGTGCAGCGATGCTCCCCATCCAACCTGACAGAGCTTGAGAGGATCTGCAGAGAAGATAGGGAGAAACTCCCCAAATACAGGTGTGCCAAGCTTGTAGTGTCATACCCAATAAGACTTGATGCTATAATCTCTGCCAAAGGTGCTTCAACAAAGTACTGAGTAAAGGGTCTGAATACTTACGCAAATATAATATTTCAGTTATTTAAGAAAAACCTGTTTTTGCTTTGTCATTATGGGGTATTCTTGTGTGTAGGTTGATGAGGGTAAAAAACAATTGAATCAATTTTAGAAAAAGGCTGTAACGTGACAAAATGTGGAAAAAGTTCAAGGGGTCTGAATATTTTCCGTATTCACTGTACGCACTAATGGCACCACGTAAAGAAGGAATAATCAGCTCATGACCTCAACAAAATGTCTACACTGGTGTGGGAATCGGAACGTTTACTAATTTACAGTGGACCTTTTCATATGTGGTCTCTATTTTGTCTGGAGGTAACCGTGGCTAGAAAATGGGAGCACAAATTGCAATATAGTAGGATAATCCCAAACCGATCCCTACACCTGCCCCTTCCCCTTACCTTTCAATGTTTGCTGATTTCAGTAGTCTGGATAGGTAGGAGCAATGTAGTGTTGGAGCTTTCACCACATTGCTTCCACCCTGCAAAACTCACAGGGAGCCACTGAGGAAGATGTAGGAAACTAATTGGTACCGGCTGCTTGAGTTGTGCCCTATGCTCCTGTGAGTTATCTTCCACAGTGATCTCTCAGGACTCTAAGTCTTGGTCCTGGAGGCCCACTGTGTATGCAGGTTTTAGTTTCAACCAAACAATCACATCATAACCAGGCTTAATTCAACGGTCAAAACTAAGACATTTAGGGAGAGAAATGTTAGATGTATAGCGGTCCCCTGAATTGTGTTCAGCAGTTCATCTCAATGGGCCTAATTCAGTACACATTGCCTACAGGACACACAGTTGTTCTCCAAGACCAGGATTTGGTGCCAGTTCTTTACACACTCAAGACAGAATTTCGCAGAAGCAAATGGCAGTGCACGTGACCATTGAGCAGTGAGCAAAATAACTATAATATTTCAAATAGACAGGAAAGCATATTATTCGACGGAAGTTCCAAATACAACTTGCAATTGCATTGTGTGCATCGAATACATCCATTTAAATGAAAAAATTATAATGCTTTATGGTAGTTTTTGCGCAGATCGGTGGTCTTTTGTGTGACTAGCCTACAATGGTGCACTCAACGTGACCTTCTCCCCAGACAGCTCCACATCTCACTCCCATGCTAGAGGAACCCCCTGTCTTCACAGAGCACACTGCCTGGGGCTCTTACGCAAGCCGGAGTCATGCTGCTTTGCTCTGGCCTTTTACATAAGGTGTTTGTTTGCAGCCGGTAGTGAATTGTTTTTGTTGTCCAGTGACAATATTACACTTTGAGGACCCTGTGGTCCGAGCGGGAACTAAGAATAGCCTGATGTTGATCGTTTCCATGGGAGTCTGACTGTTAAATCTTTTTCTTGAAGATGAGTAGCACTCAACTGTGAGTTATTACATGGCTGGTTACGTAACATGATGGTGTACCCCTAGCTTCACAAAATGGTGATGAGAAACAACAGCAGTTATAGTTCTTAAATTCCTTCACATTCTGCCCTCGTTGCAAACTGTTGTGTTTTTCCGCAAATAAGAAACCATACAGTACGAGAACATTCTCTAAATGCTTTTGTTTAGAGAAGTGTGATGTATCCACATCCATAGTGTCCCACTGGCCTGTACATAGCTAAGACTGTTACTGGAAGTTTGAATTCTAATAACTTCCTGTGAGGGAATGTATTGTGTGTGGTTGGCACATACAGTGAACCTAAACAGTACACAAACAAGGCAATAGAAAACAGGAAATTCAGGATTCCTGATTTTTTATCTTTAACTCTCCAGTAACATTCTTGAAATCAAAGAGTTTTTGCTCTTGAAAAGGAATCTGGGTATTTTACCACCATAGTGAACCACATTCTAATTGTATAACTCAGGTCCACAAATGAACCACATTTCAAGTTTGCAGGATCTTACTCCAATTGGTGATGAAATCTCTCTTCCTCAACTAGGGATTGGTTTGGTCAAGACCTTGATTAGTTCAATCAGCTGGTTTAGCACCTGGCCGCTGTAAAATTAATCCAACACAATAGAGCGACTGATCCAGGATCAGGATTGGCCGAGTCCAAGCATCAATTCCAGAGTATGTACAAAACAATGCCAGATTAACTGACGGACGCAAATCAAGTCAATGCAAGCCAATGAGGTAATCCTCCTAGATCAGATTGTCTTTCTCACCTCCGCTCTAAACCCTCCACCGTTCAACATTACATAACCACTACCATTAAGTTTACAGTTTCATCCCTTCCTATCACTCATTGTTCACCGTTCAGACTCTCCTCTCATGGACATTCATAGGTGAAAAATCTGCCAATGTGCCCATGAGCAAGGCACTTAACCCTATTTGCTCCTGTAAGTCACTCTGGAATTTACTGTATTTATATTGACATTCATATGCAATCAATATCAATGGTGTGGTCTTATGTCCCGAAAGAGCCTTCAGGTTAATGTCTTCCATCCAGACCTGGGTTCAAGAACTATTTTTTATAATTTTTCAAATACTTTATTTGTGATTACCAGTAGAATAGTTCCAGACCTGCAAACCCTACCCATATGGCAGGCATTTGAAAGATTTCAAATAGTATTTGAACCCAGGTCTGCTTACATACATTCTAGGGCCGCCCAACTCAACTGGCGGACTGTGGTCTGTTTTGTTATATAAAAGTCAATCCAATGTTTCTAGACAGCTTTTTTTTTTTTATCTACCGGACACAGCGGGCCTCTTTAACTCAGCAACCTCTCTTTCTCACTCTCTCTCTCTTTCTCCCAAAGCAACGCCCGTCTCTACTAGTGCCCCGTCTAATCCAATCGAGTGGTTATATGCAATTACAAGAGGCCGCGTTTTACCCAATCACATTAATCCAAATATCCTCTGCGGAACCTTGGGACAAGTAGGCAGAAATAAACAGAAAGATTTAAACGCGGTTCAACTTTCAATATCACAGATAGGAGCTTAGTTACCTTTATCTTTCTTAATATGGCTTGTTAAAAAAAAAAGTTGACCCTGAAAACCGTATATTCAAAGACGAGTGGACGGAACAGTATTCATTCTCCCCGCAACTAGCACAAAACCAATGTGCCTGATATGCCGTAGCTCTCGTGAAAAGGGCCCATGTTAAACGCCATAATGGCACCAGGCATAATACATTCGATCAGACGTATCCCCTGAACACGGAGGTGAGAACAAACAAGATTAACCAACTCAAATCCCAATATGAGAAGTCCACTAAAGTCCTTGTCAATTCCCTTACAGCCCAACAACGTGCAATGGAGTGTTCACTGAGGATAGTTTGGGTTTTGGGAAAACGAAAAATAATTCAGACGCTGAGATGGTAAAAGAATACGCATGTGTGAAGTTGCTGACACCTAGCTGACACCTACCTTCACTAGGGTAGGGGGCAGCATTGGGAATTTTGGATGAAAAGCGTGCCCAAATTAAACTGCCTGCTACTCAGCCATAAAAGCTAGAATATGCATATAATTAGTAGATTTGGATAGAAAACACTCTGACAGTTTCTAAAACTGTTTGAATGATGTCTGTGAGTATAACAGAACTCATATGGCAGGCAAAAACCGGAGAAAAAATCCAACCAGGAAGTGGGAAATCTGAGGTTTGTCGTTTTTCAACTCTTGGCTTATCGAATACACAGTGTCTATGGGGTCATATTGCACTTCCTAAGGCTTCCACTAGATGTCAACAGTCTTTAGAACATTGTTTGATGCTTCTACTGCGAAGTGGGGGCGAATGAGAGGGGAATGAGTCAGAGGTCTGCCAGAGAGCCACGAGCTCAGTCTCGTGCGTTCACGTGAGAGCGAGCTCTGTTCCATTGCAATTCTACAGACAAAGGAATTCTCTGGTTGGAACATTATTGAAGATTTATGTTAAAAACATACTAAAGATTGATTCTATACTTCGTTTGACATGTTTCTACGGACTGTAATATAACTTTTTGGACTTTTCGTCGGTACTTTCCGCTGGACTTGCAAACCATGCAATAATCTGTCATGAGTTTGAATTGTGTACTGAACGCGTGAACAACAACGAGGTATTTGGACATAAATGATGGCCATTATCGAACAAAACAAACATTTATTGTGGAACTGGGGTTCCTGGGAGTGCATTCTGATGAAGATCATCAAAGGTAAGTGAATATTTATAATGCTATTTCTGACTTCTGTTGACTCCAACATGGCGGATATCTGTTTGGCTTGATTTGTCGTCTGAGCGCCGTACTCAGATTATTGCATGGTTTGCTTTTTCCATAAAGTTTTTTTGAAATCTGACACAGCGGTTTCATTAAGGAGAAGTGGATCTAAAATTCCATGCATAACAGTTGTATCTTTTAGCAATGTTTATTATGAGTATTTCTGTAAATTGATGTGGCTCTCTGCAAAATCACTGGATGTTTTGGAACTACTGAACATAACGCGCCAATGTAAACTCAGATTTTTGGATATATATATATGAACTTTACCGAACAAAACATACATGTATTGTGTAACATGAAGTCCTATGAGTGTCATCTGATGAAGATCATCAAAGGTTAGTGATTAATTTTATCTCTATTTCTGCTTTTTGTGACTCCTCTCTTTGGCTGGAAAAATGGCTGTGTTTTTCTTTGACTTGGCTCTGACCTAACATAATCGTTTGGTGTGCTTTCGTCGTAAAGCCTTTTTGAAATCGGACACTGTGGCTGGATTTACAACAAGTGTATCTTTAAAATGGTGTAAATTACTTGTATGTTTGAGGAATTTTAATTATGGGATTTCTGTTGTTTTGAATTTGGCACCCTGCAGCTTCACTGGTTGTTGACGAGGTGGGACGCTACCGTCCCACATACCCTAGTGAGGTTAAGGTAAACAAAAATATGAACTCGGGGAAAAGATCAAACATATTCCACTGTCAGATTCCACAGCAATAAGGAGAACTGAAATATTAGCTGAAGATTTAACTTCACAAGTTGATGAGGCCATTCAGAATGCACCATGCATTTCATTAGCTGTGGATGAATAACACTGATAATGCCCAGCTTCTGGTGTTTGTCAGATTTTAAAAATAAGGAATCCTGTGAGGAGCTGTTGGGCTTAACAAATCTGGAAGCACACACACATGGGAGAGGATATCCATGAGGCCATCAAAGGGAAGTTGACACAAAGGGGGATAGATTTAAATTTGTTTTAATTTAAGGGGCTTTATTGGCATGGGAAACATGTTTACATCACCAAAGCAAGTGAAACAGATAATAAACAAAAGTCAAATAAACAATAAAACATTTACAGTAAACATTACACTAACAAAAGTTCCAAAATAATAAAGACATTTCAAATGTCATATTATGTCTATATACAGTGTTGTAATAATGTGCTAAATAAAGTACAAAGGGAAAATAAATAAACATAAATAGAGGTTGTATTTACAATGGTGTTTGTTCTTCACTGGTTGTCCTTTTCTTGTGGCAACAGGTCACAAATCTTGCTGCTGTGATTGCACACTGGTATTTCGCCCAATAGATATGGGAGTTGATCTAAATTGGATTTGTTTTCAAATTCTCTGTGGGTCTGTGTAATCTGAGGGAAGTATGTGTCTCTAATATGGCCATACATTTGGCAGGAGGTTAGGAAGTGCAGCTCAATTTCCACCTCATTTTGTGGGCAGTGTGCACATAGCCTGTCTTCTCTTGAGAGTCAGGTCTGCCTTCGGCGGCCTTTCTCAATAGCAAGGCTATGCTCACTGAGTCTGTACATAGTCAAAGATTTCCTTAATTTTGGGTCAGTCTCAGTGGTCAGGTATTCTCCCACTGTGTAGTCTCTGTATAGGGCCAAATAGCATTCTAGTTTGCTCTGTTTTTTTGTAAATTCTTTTCAATGTGTCAAGTAACAGAATTCTATTTGGCCCTAAACAGAGAGTACACAGTGGCAGAGCCCCAGGACCAACTTGCTTAGGGGGCTCTTCTCCAGGTTAATTTCTCTATAGGTGATGGCTTTGTTATGGAAGGTTTGGGAATCATTTCCTTTTAGGTTGTTGTGGTATTTAACGTCTCTTTTCTGGATTTTGATAATTAGCGGGTATCGGCCTAATTCTGCTATTCATGCATTATTTGGTGTTTTACGTTGTACACTGAGGATATTTTTGCAGAATTCTGAATGCAGTCTCAATTTGGTGTTTTTCTCATTTTGTGAATTCTTGGTTGGTGAGTTGACCCCAGACCTCACAACCATAAAGGGCAATGGTTTCTATAACTGATTCAAGTATTTAGCCCGCCCGACTAGCATCACTACTCTGGACGGTTCTGACCTAGAATACGTGGACAACTACAAATACCTAGGTGTCTGGCTAGACTGTAAACTCTCCTTCCAGACTCATATCAAACATATCCAATCCAAAATCAAATCTAGAATCTGCTTTCTATTTCGCAACAAAGCATCCTTCACTCACGCCGCAAAACTTGCCCTAGTAAAACTGACTATCCTACCGAACCTCGACTTCGGCGCTGTCATCTAAAAAGTAGCTTCCAATATTCTACTCAGCTAATTGGATGTAGTCTATCACAGTGCCATCCATTTTGTTACCAAAGCGCCTTACCACCCACCAAAGCGCCCTACCACCCACCAATGCGACCTGTATGCTCTGGTCGGCTGGCCCTCACTACATATTCGTCGCCAGACCCACTGGCTCCAGGTCATCAATAAGTCTATGCTAGGTAAAGCTCCGCCTTATCTCAGCTCACTGGTCATGATAACAACACCCACCCGTAGCACGCGCTCCAGCAGGTATATCTCACTGGTCATCCACAAAGCCAACACCTCCTTTGGCCGCCTTTCCTTCCAGTTCTCTGCTGCCAGTGACTGGAACGAACTGCAAAAATAGCTGAAGATGGAGACTTACATTTCCCTCACTAACTTTAAACATCAGCTATCTGAGCAGCTAACCGATCGCTGCAGCTGTACATAGTCCATCTGTAAACAGCCCACCCAATCTACCTACCTCATCCCCATATTGTTTTTATTTACTTTGCTGCTCTTTTGCACACCAGTATCACTACTTACACACCATCATCATCACTCCAGTGTTAATCTGCTAAATTGTAATTACTTTGCTACTATGGCCTATTTATTGCCTTACCTCCTCATGCCATTTGCACACACTGTATATAGACTTTATTTTTTTGTGTTATTGACTGTACGCTTGTTTATTCCATGTGTAACTCTGTGTTGTTGTTTCTGTCGCACTGCTTTGCTTTATCTTGGCCAGGTCGCAGTTGTAAATGAGAACTTGTTCTCAACTAGCTTACCTGGTTAAATAAAGGTGAAATAAAAATATTTTTTTGCCAGATCCTAATTGGTATGTCGAATTTTATGTTCCTTTTGATGCCGTAGAAGGCCCTTCTTGCCTTGTCTCAGATCGTTCACAGCTTTGTCGAAGTTACCTGTGGCGCTGATGTTTAGGCCAATGTATGTATAGTTTTTTGTGTGCTCTAGGGCAATGGTGTCTAGATGGAATTTGTATTCGTGGTCCTGGCAACTGGACCTTTTTTGGAATACCATTATTTTTGTCTTACTGAGATTTACTGTCAGGGCCCAGGTCTGACAGAATCTGTGCAGAAGGTCTAAGTGCTGCTGTATCATGGAGGGCAGGTAGTTTGACCCCGGTGATGCGTTGGGCAGACAGCACCACCCTCTGGAGAGCCCTGCGGTTGAAGGTGGTGCAGTTGCCGTACCAGGCGGTGATACAGCCCAACCGGATGCTCTCAATTGCGCATCTGTAAAATTTTGTGAGGGTTTTAGGTGCCAAGACAAATTTATTCAGCCTCCTGAGGTTGAAGAGGCACCTTCTTCACCACACTGTCTGTGTGGGTGGACAATTTCAGTTTGTCCGTGATGTGTACGATGAGGAACTTGACGCTTTCCACGTTCTCCACTGCGGTCCCATCGATGTGGATAAGGGGGTGCTCCATCTGCTGTTTCCTGAAGTCCACGATCAGCTCCTTTGTTTTGTTGACGTTGGATGAGATGTTATTTTCCTGGCACCACACTCCCAGGGCTCTCACCTCCTCTCTGTAGGCTGTCTCGTCATTGTTCGTAATCCGGCCTACTACTGTTGTGTTGTCTGCAAACGTGATGATTGAGTTGGAGGCATGTGTGGCCACGCAGTCATGGGTGAACAGGGAGTACAGGAGGGGGCTGAGCACGCATCCTTGTGGGGAGGATCGGCAAAGTGGAGGTGTTGTTTCCTACCTTCACCACCTGGGGGAGGCCCGTCAGAAAGTCCAGGACCCAGTTGCACAGGGCAGGGTTCAGACCCAGGGTTCAGACTCAAGCTTAATGATGAGCTTGGAGAGTACTATGGTGTTGAATGCTGAGCTATAGTCAATGAACAGCATTCTTACATAGGTATTCCTCTTGTCGAGATGGACAAAGGCAGTGTGCAGTGTGATGGCGATTGTATCGTCTGTGGATATTTTGGGGCGATAAGCAAATTGAAGTGGGTCTAGGGTGTCAGGTAAGGTAGAGTTGATATGATCCTTGACTAGTCTCTCAAAGCACTTCATGATGAAAGAAATGAGTGCTGCGGGGTGATAGTCAATTAGTTCAGTTACCTTTGCTTTCTTGGGTACAGGAACAATGGTGGACATCTTGAAGCATGTGGGGACAGTAGACTGGGATAGGGAGAGATTGAATATGTCCATAAACACTCCAGCCAGCTAGTTTGTGCATGCTCTGAGGAAGCAGCTAGGGATGCCGTCTGGGCCGGCAGCCTTGCGAGGGTTAACACGCTTAAATGTCTTACTCACGTTGGCCATGGAGAAGGAGAGCCCTTGGTGCCGGTCCTTGGTAGCGGGCCGCGTCGGTGGCACTGTGTTATCCTCAAAGCAGGCAAAGAAGGTGTTTAGCTTGTCCGGGAGCAAGACGGTGTCCGTGACGTGGCTGGTTTTCCCTTTTGTACACCGTAATTGTCTGTAGACCCTGTCACATAGGTCTCGTGTGTGAGCCATTGAATTGCGACTACACTTTGTCTCTATACTGACGATTTGCCTGTTTGATTGACTTACGGAGGGAATAACTACACTGCTTGTATTCAGCCATATTCCCAGTCACCTTACCATGGTTAAATGCGATGGTTCACACTTTCAGTTTTGCGTGAATGCTGCGTGAATCTATCCACGGTTTCTGGTTAGGGTAGGTTTTAATAGTCAAAGTAGGTACAACATCTCCTATACACTTCCTGATAGACTGATACGGTGACTGAGTTTATGTATGGGACATATCCCATTCCGCGTGATGAAAACAATCTTGAAGCGTGGATTCCGATTGGTCAGACCAGCGTTGAATAGTCCTTAGCACAGGTACTTCCTGTTTGAGTATCTGCCTATAGGAAGGGAGGAGCAAAATGGAGTCGTGATCAGATTTGCTGAAGGGAGGGTGGGGGAGGGCCTTGTAGGCATCCCGGGAGTTGGAGTAGCAGTGGTCGAGTGTTTTAGCAGCGCGAATACTACAAACAATGCGTTGTTAGAACTTGGTAACGTTTTTCTCAAATTTGCTTTGTTAAAATCCCCAGCTACAATAAATGCAGCCTCAGGATATGTGGTTTCCAGTTTGAATAAAGTCCAGTGAAGTTCTTTGAGGGCCGTCGTGGTATCGGCTTGAGGGGGAATATACACGGCTGTGACTATAACCGAAGATATTTCTCTTGGGAGGTAATACGGTCGGCATTTGATTGTGAGGTATTCTATGTGAGGTGAACAAAAGGACTTGAGTTCCTGTATGTTATCACAATCACATCATGAGTAGTTAATCATGAAACATACACCTCCACCCATCTTCTTCCCAGAGAGATATTTATTCATGTCTGCGCGATGAACTGAGAACACAACTGGCTGTACGGACTCAGACAGTATATCCCGAGAGAGCCATGTTTCCATGAAACAGAGTATGTTACAATCCCTGATATCTCTCTGGAAGGAAATCCTCGCCCTGCGCTCGTCAACTTTATTATCCAGATACTGAACATTAGCGAGTAATAGACTCGGAAGCGGTCGGTGTTGTGCGCAACTCCTGAGTCGGACTAAAAGTCCCCTCCGAGTACTTCTTTTCCGCCCGCAGTGTTTTGGAACAGCCTCTGGAATCAGTTAAATTGCCCTGGTGGGTACGAACAAAGAATCCGATTCGGGAAAGTCGTATTCTTGGTCGTAATGCTGGTAATGCTGGTGAATTATCTCCAGGGAGAACTTGTCCACTTCCCCAATCTTCTGGTGCAAACACAGCGAGATAAAGCTGTTCCCAACCATGTTGATTGGAGGCTGATGGCTGATGGATAACTTCAAGGCTCGCTTTAATGATTTCACTTTTGGAAGAGAACTGCTTCTGCTCATCCAGAACACCTTTTTGGTCACAAATGTGACAAGGTTGTCAGAAGAACCAAAACAGATCTTCAGATGGGTAGATGTTAAATCACTATAAATGGAGTGATGGACCCTGTCACTTTCTGGGAAAGATAGTGCCTGCAGCTGATGTTCTCATGTTCTCAAGAAACTGCCACTAAATCCTGACCATGTTTGGCTCCACATACAGCGGTTAATCAGCCGTCTCCACAATTAACTTCATTAAAAACAAGTACCGCACCAGGCTCACTAATGAACACCTGCACCAGTGTCTCAGAGTTGCTCTCACACCATTTGTGCCTAAGTTCAAAGCATTGGCAGGAGACAGAAAGTGTCATTTCTCTCATTAATGCAGGACAAGGCACAGAGTGACTTATACATGAATATTGCATGGCCCACAGTGACGTTCTGTGCATTAAGATTATTATTTTTGTTAAACTTATTCTTTGTTCTTCAGAAAACATGCACTTGATTTTATTTAAATGTTTTGTTCCTCAGCAATGTTGATGCAATTTTGCACATGTTTACATTTGAAAGAAATTGTAATTAATTCAAATTCTTAGTCTCATTTAATGTACATTTTATATAACAACATGTTTCCTAAGTCCTAGATGACTATGTTTGTTACTACGCTGTACCACAGTGCTGATAAAGGACCATATCCATCCGTACGTTTGCCATCTAGGGAATTTGTGAACACTGGACCTTCTCAATTAGTAGTACCCCTGTTCTAGGGTAGGAAAGATGTTGAAGAGGGAGAGGTGTCATTGAGGTCGGCCTACAGGATGTGATCTAGATGGGACTTTTCTCAATTGGCCTTTTCGCCATTCCTTGCTCCTTGCCTCCTTCCCAACCATATTGGAGAAGAAGATCAAGGTCCCTTTCCTTGGACCTTCTTCTCCAATGCCTTTTGAGAAAAAGGGGTGACGAGACGATGTGAGGTATTATGGAAAGATGAAGTGAGAAAGGAGTGGGTGAGGAGAGAAGATGACTACTTACTTGGCGAGTTTCATCTCGATCTGCTGGCGTATATCCTGACGCTCCTGTTCGGTCCGTGCCGGGAAGATATTCCGGTCTTCCAGCTCCTCCTTGCTGGGCCGATTCCGAAGCTTCACCGTCAACAGCTCCTTCCTTAGCCTGCGAGGTAGTGTACCTGCACACACACACACAAACGACGTCAGCGATCACTTCAAGATCACTCTCACAGGACAGAAACCTAACCTAAAATGTTCACATGCAACTTAAACCTTCTTGTAAATCACGTGGACATCTCAAGTTTAGGAGAGTCCATAATGCCCACCAAAAACAAAACAAGCTTTTTCAATTTGTCAGATTAAAACTGCTGTGTCTGCCATTTGTGTCTGTCTGTTTTCCCCAAAAAAGTTTAGCCCAGGAGTTATAAAGTTAAAAAATGAAAGTCTATTTTTTAAAGTCTATTTCAACTACAGTTGAAGTACATTAGCTTGGAGTCATTAAAACTCGTTTTTCAACCACTCCACAAATTTGTTGTTAACAAACTATAGTTTTGGCAAGTCGGTTAGGACATCTACTTTGTGCATGACACAAGTCATTTTTCCAACAATTGTTTACAAACGGATGAATTCACTTATAATTCACTGTATCACAATTCCAGGGGGTCAGACGTTTGCATACACTAAGTTGACTGTGCCTTTAAACAGCTTGGGAAATTCCAGAAAATTATGTCATGGCTTTAGAAGCTTCTGATAGGCTAATTGACATAATTTGAGTCAATTTGAGGTGTACCTGTGGATGTATTTCAAGGCCTTCCTTCAGACTCAGTGCCTCTTTGCTTGACATCATAGGAAAATCAAAAGAAATCAGCCAATACCTCAGAAATATAATTGTAGACCAGCAAGGAGCAAGGAGGCCTACAAACCTGACTCAGTTACACCAGCTCTGTCAGGAGGAATGGGCCAAAATTCACCCAACTTATTGTGGGAAGCTTGTGGAAGGCTACCCAATACATTTGATTCAAGTTAAACAATTTAAATGTAATGCTACCAAATACTAATTGAGTGTATGTAAACGTCTGATCCACTGGAAATGTGATGAAAGAAATATAAGCTGAAATAAATCATTCTCTCTACTATTATTCTGACATTTCACATTCTTAAAATAAAGTGGTGATCCTAACTGACCTAAGACAGGGCATTTTTATTAGGATTAAATGTCAGGAATTGTGAAAAACTGAGTTTAAATGTATTCGGCTAAGATGTATGTAAACTTCCGACTTCAACTGTATATTGCTTGGGAATTAGTTTAACAAGGGGGATGTCATTAATCTATGTTGTTCATTTGGTGGATATCATTTTATGCGATCTTTCCTTTAAGAATGGACACACCGGATATGACAGAGTCGTTCCAGTCGTCCTGATCATGGGGGAGGCCCGAGCTGTCGGAGAAGCACTGGTCCAGCCGCACATTCTCCTTGTTCTCCTCCGCCTCCATCTTCCTCTCCGCTTGGTGGAGCCAGTCGACAACGCCACCACCCGCCACCGACTGATTCTCCGAGCTGGAGGAGCGAGAGATCCGCCCGTCAGAGCGCCGCCAAGGGGGCGAGCACAGCTCAGCAGGCCCATGCACACTGAGGGGACACGGGAGGGAGGAGGGAGCATGGGGGGGTTAATGGACGGGTGAGCAAGGCAGTGCAGGTTAGTATGGGAGGTAGCATTTGGTCAATTTGAAAGGTAACAGGTAGGAGTTAACGTGGATGGGTGAGCATGTGGTGAAGATACCATAGGAGTGAACACTGGGTTCTTCAATTATGGGATAGTGAAAATGCAACATGGAGGTAGTAAGCTAATTGGCTGTAACATCACTGAAAGGGATGATGTTGAGGTTAGATGTGGGGTTGAACATTAAATAACACTTTACTCAACACCAGTAGGTATAATGCATTATGATCCAGTTATAATGCATTGTAAGACATGAGAATGTCTAGTCGCATGTGTGACCGTGTTTATAATGTCCTATCATCGTCTCATAATGAGCATGACTAAATACCAGCCATTTTGAGTCAGTGGAACTGTTGATACAGAGACCTAACATATTATAATAAACTTTATTTTAAGACATTATAAAAGGCTCATATATGCTTATAACAAGTTATAAAGAATTCTATCCACAGGCTTTAAGTTTTACCAAACATTAGAGACAACATGAACTCCCGGTCACATGATGGGAAGATTATATGGCTGTTTGCAGTGAATGGGTGGTGCTCTTCACCTTTCTTGCCGATTCGCTTTTGAGGCAAAGGCTCGTTGTAGTTCTTCCATGATACAGCTAGGGGGCATTGGAGGGTGCATAATATTGGTGAGGTGAGGAGACCCTGAGGAGTTGGAGAGGGGCCCTCGCAGGGACACCATGGGGGCCAGGCTCTCGGGAGCCCTGGGAGGCTCCTTAGGCAGGAAAGAGTTGGCCAAGTGTGAGGACACAGGGGATGGGTCTGAGGGGCAAAGAAAGACAGAGGTCAGGTATCTACTGTACTTTGTATTTGTTTATGCATGTATAGATGACCTTATGTACAATGTAATAACTGATACCAATGATGTTTAGATGATGATGACTCCAAATTAAAATCTGTACTTTGTTTGTCTATGACAGCACAGTGTCAAAAAACGATTTGAGTGGTCCACAATGGGTACGTTTACATGTACAGGAATAATTCCATATGAAACTGTTTATGGCAGTAGGCAGATTATGCAATAGTCATGTAAACACCTTACTCAGCTTATCTTAATCGGTGTAAAGTCAAAAAACGAAGTAAGCATATGCCGATTAAAACACCTGGTTTTCTGAGCAATCTTTCAAATTATTAGGACATGTAAACACCTTAATCGGCGTTCCAGCAATTTATTTGATCTGTGCATGTGCCAGCACCAGCCGAGCGAGCCGAGTTCGGAACAACTGAATGTATGCGTCTTAGAAGTAGTTTTCAGAATCAAATATGCTTCCCAAAAATAACATGGTCGATGTGGTAGAACGTTTATTTTGATTGCCGATGTTTTGCATTTATCAGAGTGCCATCAGGTAGCCTGATTTCAGATGTATCCATGTAAACAGGATTATTATGGGAAATCGGCCTTCTTGCAAAGCATGTAAACGTTTTAATCAAACTATTATATCAACCTGACTATCCGCCATAATCGCATGCTCAATGTGAATTTTAAAAACTCTTACTCTAGTGGTATGGGTGGTCCATCCTCTTCATGCACAGATGTGTGATCCTTTGGTGTGTTGTGTTAAGTATATGTAGCAGATGTCAGCTAGTTAGCTGTGTGTGCTAGTAGTACCCATCATGCCATGACAAAGTAGTGATACCCTCAGCCAAACAAAACTATTGGTAAGGTAATGGTAGGAAGGAAGCATGCTAGCTTTTGTAGTTTTGTGTCATTGTTGATGTGAGATCGAATCCTGGTCGGCCGTACATGGATGGTCTCCGTCACATGTTTTTGGGTGTTTGTGTGCTTGTACATGTGGGGTTCACACTACCCTTGTCTGAGAGGGCAGTGCAGTACATGTGTATGTATTCGCAGGCCTATGTGTTTTGGCATGATGGTCCCTTCCTATTAATATACTCCAACTGGGTTAATTCCATTTCAATCAATTCCAATTCTTCTCAATGCTTTTCAATGAGGAAAAATTGGAATTGGAATGAGTTCGATTCGAATTGACCCCTACCCTGAAAACACTACACTAGCCTGCTCACCCTCGCCACTGCTCAGCTGTGGCATCACCGGTTTGGCCGCTACTGGAGGTGGCGTGGTTCCTCGAGGTATTTCCTCTTCTAGTCTCTCCTCCGTCTCCTCTATGCCCTCCTGGACCTCATCGGAGGCATCGGCACTAGGCTGCGCCTCCTCTTCTCCCTCCTCTTCTGTTTTCTGACTGCTCTCCTCCTCTGGCTCACAATCCTCTGGAGGCTCAGCCGCTGAAAGACATTTGTTTAATTAAGTTAAATCAAAGTTTAAATCAGGTGCCACCATTCGCTGTGAGAAAGTTGTCAGTGAATGAACGATGCTATTATAAGTACCATTCTGGTTGTTTATACATTTTCTCCGTTGCCCCCTAGTGGCTCTTGTGAGTATCATGTGGCTAAACGTAACCTACTTTGAATAATTTGTACAGTATAAGAACATGAATAATAAAATGGTGATCGCTCCATATCATAGATCATGTATCTTGAGTTTTTCCTATTGTAAATACTGTCAAAAGTTTATGAATAATTGTTTATAATTATAAAGAAAAAATACAATTGTGGTTAGAAGATATATTTTGAAAGTCTATATAGTCCCTTTGACATGCCTATAAACTATTATCAAAGATACACACGAAGGATTCAGTCG
Organism: Salvelinus alpinus; assembly: GCF_045679555.1. Taxonomy (NCBI): domain Eukaryota; kingdom Metazoa; phylum Chordata; class Actinopteri; order Salmoniformes; family Salmonidae; genus Salvelinus; species Salvelinus alpinus. Next base: position 10,793,182 of record NC_092102.1, read on the forward strand.
AATTCCATGGCCCTCTGTAAGTTTGATTACTCTGAAATGTGTCACTGGCGAAAGCAATACGGTTGATGGTAGACTTCTCGGCTATCCTATCCTGTGTCAAATAATTAATCTTCTTCTAAAGGAGTACAAAGTAGAAAAGGCGAAATTCAGTACTTTCAGCTCATATTCCTAATTTGATTTCGAATCCAGAATGCTGGAGTATACAGCCAAAATAAAAAAAATTGCTTCGCTGTCCAAAAACTGTAGCTCCACCTTGACCTATGACAGGCTAAGAGGTGGAAGTTTCATCATATATACCAATCAAATCCTCTCATATCTCCATAAGTGCATAATAAACCATAGGATTTAGGATTGGGTCTTAGTTTGCTTTGTAGGGTTTTTGGGCTGTCCTACCTGGCGGGGGGAGTTCCTCCTCTGGGCCCAGGTACTCCACACTGCTGACCGTGAGAGTGGCGCTGAGCGACCCCCCAAAACTCCCCAACATGCCTGTCCCGTCTGAGGAGCCCTGCAAGGGGGAGCCGGGCTCGGGAGAGATGCACCCACTGGACAATGCCACATCTGCAGGGAGACAACGTACAGGGCTTAGTCTGCAGTATTCTACACGTTTTACCTTCTATTTCACGCTCATGGTCTCCATAGCATGACTACATTACATTATCTCCATATTGGGTCGGTCCTTTGATTTCAATCACTTTTTGCACCCCTTTAGATTTGAACAAAACTTTGCATACATACAGTGCCTTCTAAAAGTATTCAGACCCCTCGACTTTTCCCACATTTTGTTAAGTTACTGCCTTACTCAAAAAGGGAATAGAAATCAAATAAAAACTCAGCAATCACACACAATACCCCATAATGACAAAACAAAAACAGTTTTTTAGAAATGTTTGCAAATGTATTACAAAATAAAAAACAGAAATACCTTATTTACATAAATATTCAGACCCTTTGCTATGAGACTCGAAATTGAGCTCAGGTGCATCCTGTTTACATTGATCATCCTTGAGATGTTTCTATAACTTGATTGGAGTGCACCTGTGGTAAATTAAATTGATTGGACATGATTTGGATAGAAACACACCTGTCTATATAAGGTCACACAGTTGACAGTGCACGTCAAATCAAAAACCCAGCCATGAGATTGAAGGAATTGTCCGTAGAGCTCCGAGACAGGTTTGTGTTGAGGCACAGATCTGGGGAAGGGTTCCAAAACATTGCTGCAGCATTTAAGGTCCCCAAGAACACAGTGGCCTCCATTATTCTTAAATGGTAGAAGCTTGGAACCACCAAGACTCTTCCTAGGGCTGGACCGCCCGGGCAAACTGAACAATCAGGGGAGAAGGGCCTTGGTCAGGGAGGTCACCAAGAACCATATAGTCACTCTGACAGCTCCAGAGTTCCTCTGTGATGGGAGAACATTATAGAAAGACAACATTCTCTGCAGCACTCCACCTATCAGGCCTTTATGGTAGTGGCCAGATGGAAGCCACTCCTCAGTAAAAGGCACATAACAGCCCGCTTGGAGTTTGCCAAAAGTCATCTTAAGGAGTCTCAGACCAGGAGAAACAAGATTATCTGCTCTAATGAAACCAAGATTGAACTCTTTGGCCTGAATACCAAACGTCATGTCTGGAGGAAACCTGGCATCATCCCTACGGTGAAGCATGGTGGTGGCAGCATCATGCTGTGGGGATGTCTTCAGAGGCAGGGACTGGGAGACTAGTCAGGAATGAGGTAAAGATGAACGGAGCAAAGTACAGAGAGATCCTTGATGAAAACCTGCTCCACAGCGCTCAGGACCTCCGACTGGGGTAAAAGGTTCACCTTCCAAAAGGACAACGACCCAAATCACACAGCCAAGACAACGCAGGAGTGGCTTCGGGACAAGTTTCTGAATGTCCTTGAGAGGCCCAGCCACAGCCCAGACTTGAACCCGATTAAACATCTCTGGAAAGACCTGAAAATAGCTATGCAGCAATGCTCCCCATCCAACCTGACAGAGCTTGAGAGGATCTGCAGAGAAGAATGGGAGAAACTCCCCAAATACAGGTGTGCCAAGCTTGTAGCATCATACCCATGAAGACTCGATGCTGTAATCGCTGCCAAAGGTGCTTCAACAAAGTACTGAGTAAAGGGTCTGAATACTTATGTAAATGTAATATTTCAGTTTTTATAAATTTGCAAAAATTTCTATAAAGCTGTGTTCGCTTTGTCATTATGGGGTATTGTGTGTAGATTGATGAGGGAGAAAAACAATTTACACTCCATTTAGGATGATATGTTAGGTAGCCTAGTGGTTAGAGCGTTGGGCCAGTAACCGAAAGGTTGCTGGATCAAATCCCCGAGCTGACATGGTAAAAATGTCTGTTCTGCTCCTGAACAAGACAGTTAACCCACTGTTCCCCGGTAGGCCATCATTGTAAATAAGAATTTGTTCTTAACTGACTTTCCTAGTTAAATAAAGGATAAATAAAAAAATACTGTATGTATTAATTTGTGGATGGCCACCCCCCATTTCGTATTAGCAAAACATGTACATTGTGTTACGAATTTGCAAAATGCATGATTTGTTACGAATGCTAGCTAGGTGGCTAACGTTAGCTGGCTGGGTTAGGGTTAAGTTTAGGAGTTAGGGTTGGTTTAAAGGGTAACGGTTAGGGAAGGGGAGGCTAAAATACTAAAGTTACACGTGATGAGATTCAAACTCACAGCCTTTGGGTTGCTTGACGTTCGTGTTATACACCCACCCATTTTTGTTTGTGCATATGTTGTAGCTTAGACTCTAATTTACATCACCTGAGGTGTTTGTGTTGTGCCTGCAATCGGTTGAGACTTAGCATACTCTTGAATAGAGAATCAGAGAATGTTGACTTGAATGGGAATATAATTTGTTTTAAATTATACTGACAATCTTCCATAGGAAACCTATTGAAATCATAGAAATATAGATAATAGAATATAAATGCAAATGTAAGTAGACATTCGGCGGTGGATAGACCAGCGGACATCTTTGTGGTAGTTTTAAATGTCAATGGTGTACCAGCGAAACTGTAGTGGCCTGAAGTGATTGAAATTACACGCACCCTGTATTCAAGGGTATGCAGCTGTCTCAACCGATGACGTGCACAACACAAACACCTCAGAAGATGAAAATTAGGGTCTAAGCTACAGCATATGCGAAAATGAAAAACATCAGAGTTCACGCACTAAGAAAATTCATGTTAAAGGTTAAAAAATAAATTATAAAATAGTTTGACTAACCTGATTGTAACCGTTTAAATTATATCAAACCGTTAATATTTTTCATTGATGAAGACATGGATGTCTCATGGTATGGTGGGGTATACAATATGGGTGCTGTCAAAAAGTGATTAATTTCAAATGGAACGACCCTATTCTGAAATGGCTTCCTTTTTGTGTCCTTTCTTTCATGACCCCTGATCTGACAGAAATGGAGAGTCCTATTTGGGGTCATGGTGAGTTGAGATAGAGAAAGCCATTTTAAAGATTTGGGGCATTACTCGAGTCCTTTTACTCATCATCTACTACGTCTGCATGTGTGCATGTTTGTGTAGTTTCCATATCGCTCTCTCTTTTCCCCCATCTCTCTCTCTCGCTCACCTGTGGAGCTCTGCTTCAGCTTCTCGTTTTTCTTTTTCCTCCACTTCCAGGGTTTGAAGATGCGCCCCAGGCTGGCCAGCTTGCTGTTGCGGCGGATGGGCGGGGTGTGCACCCCCGACACCAGGCAGCCAGTATGCAGCACCCTCTGATGGTCCATCACCTCCACTGCAACCAGAGGGGTGTGTAGCAGACAGGGAGGATGGATATTAGTTAGCAGGCAATTATGCAAATCATGTCTTGTGTCAATGTTCACCCTATTCATTATGCAAATTAAACCTACTTTAAATAAATTGATTTTGATTAACAGATGGTTTCCCTATAGCTCTCCCCTTTAACACTAGAGAAGAGAAACTCTACAGCAAGACTCCACAGCTACTAAAGATGGAGCACTGGATATAGAAGCCACAGCCAAGAGCAAAACAGCTGCATCAACCCAAACAAGTTTCTCATGAAGACATAACCAGAGTATGTACAGAAAACCGTCCGGGGTGATTGATTTGACATCAACACCTCCTCAACATCAGAAGAGAACCAAGTTTCATTGAATTACCGCGTGAGTCATAAGGCCACAGGCCCACACAACAGCTGCACTGATGTACACATAGTCTTACTGATGTGTTGTGTTCACATTCAATCACAAACAAACAGGGTACATACATACAATAAATAAATAAATAAATAGACCAGAAAGAATCCAAGCGGTAAACATTAGTGTGACTAAACCCACTACAACAGGAACAGGCAGGAGGCAGACATTTTGGTTTCTGTAGTCAGTACAGGCTACAGAGGCTTTCAACAAAACAGGGGGAAAATGACTGGAAAACCTCACTTCACTGAGGAACTGAGTGTTGTTGAAGTACAGTGGAGGAGAGGGAGGGTGGACAGAGCCCCGATGCCGTGTGCAACATGGATGTGGATGGATGGGATGTGGAGGAGAAGCGGGCTCTGGAGTTTGACCCCAAATAATGGAGAAACGAGTCAGTTGACCGGCACGCACGTCTGGCCGACTAACTGTCAACCAGCACACAACAGAATCCAGGTCAAGCCTGAAGACGCGCGGCAGCGAGCACAGCGAGATTAGAGAAGGGGGGAGGAGGTAGAAAGGAGGAAGGGGGGGGGCATTGCTGTTGCCATGGCGACAACATCCAGATGCTGCAGTCAGTCGGTGGAGAGGAGCCTCCTTGGAGGCAGAGCAGCCCAACTGCATGCAGGGAAGGGGGTAAGCAGCATGGAGGAGGTCAGTGAGTAGAAAAGGGGAGGGGGGGGCTAGGTGGGAGGGAGGAGAGGAGAGTTGAGGGGGGATTCTAGGCTGTTGCCATACGGAAGGAGAATCTCCAGTAGCCAATCAGAGCCCAGTAATTCATAATGTATATCAAGTATTTCTACATTTTCCATAGAGGGAAACCTGTTTTAAAAAATGGAGTAACAGATAACATTGAATTTGGAGAAAGCTCAGAATTTGTTTCTTCACCGGATGGGGATATATTAAAAAAGTATGTAAAATTTCCATCGTGAATGGGCTGTACCACGTGTGGTGAACAATACAATTTCAATGAATATGCTAATGTACATTTGGATGAATTAAATCCAGGTATCGTGTTTAGGCAGCACCCCATTTCTTTGCAGTAATGTACATTGTCCACAGTATGTATTAGTCTTCCAGCTGTTGCGAGTGTCTAGCCTACAAGTGCTAAAAGTCTGGAAGACTTACCCAACCTATCACATTTAGGCAAAATACATTTTGTGTGAAAAAAGGGGGGATCTTATGATTGCAGCATAAGAGGTGTTCATGAGAGTCCAATGATTTTCATAGTAGACTCTGCATACAGTATTCTAGTTTTCACACGTGCTAGCCTACTATAAACTTTAAGAAGGATGTTAGAAATATGAAGAATATAGGAGAAATCCATATTCATTGCAATGTTACCTAATAATGATGAGGATTCAATAAAGAATCCTAGTGTACTAAACTCAGAACTACAGTGGTACTGCATGTCACTGGGGACCCCACCCCGTTTAACCATGCTGTCAGTGAATTCAAAACCGGAACATTTCTACAGAGCAAACCTGCTCTGTATAGCTCCACAGCGAGGATTTTACTGTGAAAGTGAGGAGAACAAAGCAAATGTAATTTTAACTGACATTCTGGTTGCCACTCATGGACATATGACAGGACAGATTCAAAATTCAACATGAAGAAGATTTGAGCTACATCTCACCCTCCTAAAATAATATATGTTATCGCTGCTGCACATCCAATGTTAATACACTCTATTTTCCTGTGACTCCAGTGTCTCTTTGAATCAAGGCAAAGTGCACAATCAACAGAGATATATGTGTGACGCTCAGATATAGAGCAAAATATATATAAAACTATGAAAAACATACAACATCGTTTGCATCTTATATAGGCCTTAATATGTTGTAATGTATACCCTGTTATTGTGGAAGCTGTGGTAGCTAAGAGTTCTTCAAATTGTGCCCTGCTGACTGGCCAAGATGAACTCCCTCACTGTTCACACACTTCAAGACCAGGGTCATGTTCCTACCAAATGGAAGAAAACAGATTGAAACAAGGAGGGACTAGTTAGACTTGTCCAATAATAAATGCTGGTTTTCCAATGCAGATCATGATAAAATGTGTTATGTTGTGTGCGTTAATGAACATGACCCTGCTCTGTATTTGGTGCTACTTAGTTTGCCTTTCCCTGACACATCTCAGTAATACGTTACACTGAGTGAGATACTGCCAGCTGTAACAAATAATTGCAATTCATTTCCAGCTGTCTCTCTAATGACAAAAGTAACCTGACGTAAAACATGACTGACAGAATGCACGACAGACACGATTGTAACTAAACGGCTGTTGTCCTACGGTAGAGTTGAAAGGTGGGCTGTTCATAGGTGCAATGACATAAGTAGACCAAACATATGCCTTATGAGCATGTTTCAAGGGCATTTGTTGAAGGACACTTCATGGTGCAATGTCACAATTGATGGAGGTCACACACACCATATACAGTACACATGGCTTGTAGAGTGACATGTTTCACAGTGAAAACGAATGGACGCCCCAACCTTCAGAAATCAATTCAAAGCTCAGGATATGGCTTTGTCTAGATATTTATATGTCAATTGCTCCATCATGCCCTCTGATAGGCCAGGTGGAATTGTTGCCATATCGCTTTCACCTATCCAATCATCTCTTATCTATCCAAGTGTATACGGGGTAGGGGCTAGGGGTTGATTTGGGATTCAGGGTCTTCTCAGGTCAGCCCTGTTCAAATCCATTCCTCCCACCCCCCTCACCCTCTTCACTTGGAGGACTAACAATGTGCCCTTGAACAGGCCACCTCCTTACCCACTGCCATGCCATGCCAGCTAACCTCCTCACTTACCCCCCTGGCATTGCAACTGTGCTGCCATCTGGCCATGGCCTACGGGCCTGTCACAGTCTGAACACACAGCTAACTACCAGAAGAGAGTGAGAGGATGCTTGTGTCTATGCTTCCTAGTGAGCAGCCACACGTTGATTTAAGACCCCTGATCTGAGAGAGACTAGCGAGCAGCTGCACCACCATTACACAAAGGGAGGTGCAGAGTTCAGAGTGACCCAGTCTTTATGAAGAGTGGAGTGCCCATGCTAGCAACTGGTCCCGTATATCTTAGTCATTGCATAGTACTGCCTTGAATGATAACATTGTATAATTGCATCTTTTTTAGATGCCAAAAATCTGAATTATCTGATATTCCACTAACAGGCCAAATAGGGTTGACCAAGAGCAGATTTGGGCTGCTGTTTTTTATATATATATTTATATACAGTGGGGAGAACAAGTATTTGATACACTGCCGATTTTGCAGGTTTTCCTACTTACAAAGCATGTAGAGGTCTGTCATTTTTATCATAGGTACACTTCAACTGTGAGAGACAGAATCTAAAACAAAAATCCAGAAAATCACATTGTATAATTTTTAAGTATTTAATTTGCATTTTATTGCATGACATAAGTATTTGATACATCAGAAAAGCAGAACTTAATATTTGGTACAGAAACCTTTGTTTGCAATTACAGAGTTCATACGTTTCCTGTAGTTCTTGACCAGGTTTGCACACACTGCAGCAGGGATTTTGGCCCACTCCTCCATACAGACCTTCTCCAGATCCTTCAGGTTTCGGGGCTGTCGCTGGGCAATACGGACTTTCAGCTCCCTCCAAAGATTTTCTATTGGGTTCAGGTCTGGAGACTGTCTAGGCCACTCCAGGACCTTGAAATGCTTCTTACGGAGCCACTCCTTAGTTGCCCTGGCTGTGTGTTTCGGGTCGTTGTCATGCTGGAAGACCCAGCCACGACCCATCTTCAATGCTCTTACTGAGGGAAGGAGGTTGTTGGCCAAGATCTCGCGATACATGGCCAAATCCATCCTTCCCTCAATACAGTGCAGTCGTCCTGTCCCCTTTGCAGAAAAGCATCCCCAAAGAATGATGTTTCCACCTCCATGCTTCACGGTTGGGATGGTGTTCTTGGGGTTGTACTCATCCTTCTTCTTCCTCCAAACACGGCGAGTGGAGTTTAGACCAAAAAGCTCTATTTTTGTCTCATCAGACCACATGACCTTCTCCCATTCCTCCTCTGGATCATCCAGATGGTCATTGGCAAACTTCAGACGGGCCTGGACATGCACTGGCTTGAGCAGGGGGACCTTGCGTGCACTGCAGGATTTTAATCCATGACGGCGTGGTGTGTTACTAATGGTTTTCTTTGAGACTGTGGTCCCAGCTCTCTTCAGGTCATTGACCAGGTCCTGCCGTGTAGTTCTGGGCTGATCCCTCACCTTCCTCATGATCATTGATGCCCCACGAGGTGAGATCTTGCATGGAGCCCCAGACCGAGGGTGATTGACCGTCATCTTGAACGTCTTCCATTTTCTAATAATTGCGCCAACAGTTGTTGCCTTCTCACCAAGCTGTTTTTCTATTGTCCTGTAGCCCATCCCAGCCTTGTGCAGGTCTACAATTTTATCCCTGATGTCCTTACACAGCTCTCTGGTCTTGGCCATTGTGGAGAGGTTGGAGTCTGTATGATTGAGTGTGTGGACAGGTGTCTTTTATACAGGTAACGAGTTCAAACAGGTGGAGTTAATACAGGTAATGAGTGGAGAACAGGAGGGCTTCTCAAAGAAAAACTAACAGGTCTGTGAGAGCCGGAATTCTTACTGGTTGGTAGGTGATCAAATACTTATGTCATGCAATAAAATGCAAATTAATTACTTAAAAATCATACAATGTGATTTTCTGGATTTTTGTTTTAGATTCCATCTCTCACAGTTGAAGTGTACCTATGATAAAAAGTACAGACCTCTACATGCTTTGTAAGTAGGAAAACCTGCAAAATTGACAGTGTATCAAATACTTGTTCTCCCCACTGTATATACAGTGCCTAGTGAAAGTCTACACACCCCTTGCACAGTCTTCATATTTTGCTGCCTAAACATTTAATCTAAAAAGGGATTAAATTATTTTTCCTACAGTTCTACACAACCTACTTTTTTTTCAGAGTGAAAGAAAGTCATTGAACATTTTCCAGATTAATTAGGAATAAAAAAACGAATGTCTTGATGTCTTCACACCCCAGAGTTAATACTTGGTGGAAACACCTTTCGCAGCCATTAGAGCTGTGAATTGTTTTGAATAATATTATATGCACAACTCTTAGGGCAACATATGTTCATTGTTTTTGTCAAAATTGCTTCCACCAAGGATTCATTCTGGGGTGTGAAGACATATGCAATCAATACATCCTCATTTTGTATTTCTAAGTCATTTGGAAAATGTTCTATAATTTGTCTTTCACTTTGAAAATGTGGAGTAGGTTGTCGAGATAGATCGCAAAAAAATCGAATTGAATCCCATTTAAGATGTCATTTTAAGGCAGCAAAATGTGAAGACCTGACCTTAGAGAGCCTTTTTATTTCTCTATTTGGTTAGGTCAGGGTGTGATTTGGGTGGGCATTCTATGTTTTCTGTTTCTTTGTTTTTGGCCGAGTGTGGTTCCCAATCAGAGGCAGCTGTCTATCGTTGTCTCTGATTGGGGATCATACTTAGGCAGCCCTTTTCCCACCATTAGGTTGTGGGATCTTGTTTTCTGTTTAGTGTTTCTGCCTGACAGAACTGTGCGCTTTCGTTTTCACGTTTGTTATTTTGTTTGAGTGTTTTTTAAATTTTTATAAAGGAATCATGAACACTTACCACGCTGCGCCTTGGTCCACTCTTCATACCACCAACGAAAGCCGTTACAAGACTGTGCAAGTGGTGTGTAGACTTTCACTGGGGGACTGTATATATATCATTACAGAGAATGAAAAGGGTATCAATCCTCTCCCTTAAACAAATTACTGTATAAACAGTTTTAAACAGCAGACCTTTCCATACAAAGCTATTTTGAGATGCATCCTTATGCAAAGTCAATGGGTGAGTGGCTGTTGTGAGGTAGAGCTATATCAGAAATATAACATATCAACTAGATTTATTCTACTCCTGGGCCCGTATTCAATAAGCGTGTCAGAGTAGAAGTGCGGATCTAGGATGAGGTCCCCCCTGTCCATGTAATCTTATTCATTATGATTGAAACGGCACTGATCTAAAGGCACTCCTACTCTGAGACACTTTATGAATACGGACCCTAAACTTAAAAGCATGTTCAATCGAGATTCTGCATTCAATATGCTTTTCAGTTTTCCCATTCAGGAGTAAAGCCCATTCTTGTGGGAAGCTGCTGTAGACCACCAAGTGCTAACAGTCAGTATCTGGATAATATGTGTGAAATGCTTGATAATGTATGTGATCAACAGAGAAGTGTATTTTCTGGGTGATTTAAATATTGACTGGCTTTCATCAAGCTGCCCACTCAAGAAAAAATTTCTAACTGTGGCCAGTGCCTTCAGCCTGGTTCAGGTTGTCAGTCAACCTACCAGGGTAGTTACAAACGGCACAAGAATGAAATCATCAACATGTATTGATCACATCTTTACTATGCTGCAGAAATGTGCTTTAAAGCAGTATGTAAATCCATAGGATGTAGTGATCACCATATAGTAGCCATATCTAGGAAAACCAAAGTTCCCAAAGGCTGGGCCTAATACAGTGTATAAAAGGTCATACAATACATTTTGTAGTGATTCTTATGTTGACGATGCAAAGAATATTTGCTGGTCTGTGGTGTGTAATGAGGAGCAAACAGACGCTGCACTTGATGCATTTATGAAACTACTTATTCCAGTTACTAATAAGCACGCACCCATTTACGAAAATGACTGTTAAAACTGTTAAATCCCCTTGGATTGATGAGGAATTTAAACATTTTATGGTTGAGAAAGGTATGGCAAATAAAAGTGGCAGCATGACCGATTGGCAAATAAACTATACTATGTAAATATATAAAATAAAAAATATAAAGAATGATAGTAAAAAGCTTTAGAGCACCTTAAATTAAATTTTGGGGAAAAAAGCTCATTCATCACAAAACCCACTGATATTGCCAACTTCTTTAATGATTTATTCGTTGGCAAGATTAGCAAACTTAGGCATGACATGTCAGCAACAAACGCTGACACTACACATCCAAGTATATCTGACCAAATTCTGAAAGACAAGCATTGTACTTTTGAATTCCGTAAAGTGAGTGTGGAAGAGGTGAAACAATTATTGTTGTCTATCAACAATGACAAGCCACCAGGGTCTGACAACCTGGATGGAAAATTACTGAGGATAATAGCGGACGGTATTGCCGCTCCTATTTGCCATATCTTCAATTTAAGCTTACTAGAAAGTGTGTGCCCTCAGGCCTGGAGGGAAGCAAAAGTCATTCCGCTACCCAAGAATAGTAAAGCCCCCTTTACTGGCTCAAATAGCCGACCAATCAGCCTGTTACCAACCCTTAGTAAACTTATGGGAAAAAATGGTGTTTGACCAGATACAATGCTATTTTACAGACCACAAATTGACAACAGACTTTCAGCACGCTTATAGGGAAGGACATTCAACAAGCACAGCACTTACACAAATGACTGATGATTGGCTGACAGAAATTGATGATACAGATATCGTGCGGGGCTGTTTTGTTTGACTTCAGTGCGGCTTTTGACTTTATCAATCATGGTCTGCTGCTGGAAAAACGTATGTGTTATGGCTTTACACCCCCTGCAATATTGTGGATAAAGAGTTACTTGTCTAACAGAACACAGAGGGTACTCTTTAATGGAAGCCTTGCCAACATAATCCAGGTAGAATTAGGAATTCCCCAGAGTAGCTGTTTAGACCCCTTACTTTTTAAAATCTTTACTAATGACATGCCACTGGCTTTGAGTAAAGCCAGAGTGTTTATGTACAGAGATGACTCAACACTATACATGTCAGCTACTACAGCAACTGAAATGACTGCAACACTTAACAAAGAGATGCAGTTAGTTTCAGAATGGGTGGCAAGGAATAAGTTAGTCCTAAACATTTCCAAAACTAAAAACATTGCATTTGGGACAAATCATTCACTAAACCCTAAACCACAACTAAATCTTGTAATGAACAGTGTGGAAATTGAGAAAGTTGAGGTGACTAAACTGCTTGGAGTAACCCTGGAATGTAAACTGTCATGGTCAAAACATACTGATACGACAGTAGCTAAGATGGGGAGAAGTCTGTCCATAATAAAGCGCTGCTCTGCCTTCTTAACAACACCATCAACAAGGCAGGTCCTACAGGCCCTAGTTTTATCGCACCTGGACTACTGTTCAGTCGTGTCGTCATGTGCCACAAAGAGGGACTTAGGAAAATTACAATTGGCTCAGAACAGCCATGACTACATGGAACTCTGTTCCACGTCAGGTAACTGATGCAAGCAGTAGAATCAGATTTTAAAAACAAGTAAAAATACACCTTATGGAACAGTGGGGATTGTGAAGAGACACACACAAAGGTACAGACACACGCACTCTACACACATGTACATTGTAATATTGTTTTATGGTGGTATTATACATTTTGTATTGTATATACTGTATGTAGTGGTGGAATAATGTTATATGATGTACTATTTTATATTTTGTTTTATATGTGATGTAAGTGCCTTAATGTGTTTGGATCCCAGGAAGAGTAGCTGCTGCCTTGGCAGCTGTTAATGGGTATCCATAATAAATACAAATACAAAGTACATTTACTCTGAGAAACCAGTCTATGTGTGGTATTCTCAAATGTGTGGGCTACTGGCTTTAAAGGAGAGACTGCATGCAGCCTCACTACAAAACACTTAGGATCAAGTCTTGTTTAACATCTTTTCAATGAGGCCTATTTTGTCCCTTTGGTTAGTATCTTGGTTTGTATGCTGCTTAGGTTAAGAGCTAAGTTGGTTTTGATTTTGACACACACAAGTACACTACACACAAACGTATACACAAACACGGCGCATGCGCGTACACAAACACGTATACACACACACCATTGTCACATAGCCTGAACCTGGCATACTGCTTTGCGGGTAAAACCTGTAACATACCGTGGTGTACCCACTGACCACTGACCAGGACAGTGTATGTTCCATTCACACACAGTGACCACAGAGCCAGACAGTCATAAAACAGGCCCATACTCATATTTGTAATGTGTGTTGTATACAATCTTTCCCACACACACACACACACTACCACCCTAGGGATCCAGCATCTCCCTGAAAGCCAGGGCCAACAGATCCACCCAGTGGGAGCCAGTGTAGCCAGTCCTGCTAAAAGTGTCTCTCTTGCCCAACTCCTGTCACCCACATAATAGGCTCAGGCACTAAGAATAGACATGTGTCATTTTAGCCAGAAAAAGAGAGAGCACCCACAGGTCTTTGGTTTCCAACAGTTATCAGAGTAGACAGAGGCGGCCTCCCGAGTGGTGCAGTGCTTGAGGCACTACAGATCCAGGTTCGATCCAGGGCTGTGTCGCAGCCGGCCGAGACCGGGAGACCCATGAGGCGACAAACAATTGGCCCAGCGTCGTCCGAGTTAGGGGAGGGTTTGGCTGGCCGGGATGTCCTTGTCCCATCACGCTCTAGCGACTCCTGTGGCGGACAGGGTGCATGCACACTGACACATCGACATGCGTACTGTGTTTCCTCCGACACATTGGTGCGGCTGGCTTCCGTGAGCAGTGTGTCAAGAAGCAGTGCGGCTTGGCAGAGTCGTGTTTCGGGAGGACGCGTGGCTCTCGACCTTCGCTACGGGAATTGCAGCGATGGGACAAGACTGTAACTACCAATTGGATATCACGAAATTGGGGAGAAAAAAACTAGACAGGCATCATGCCCATAGGTGGCACAAGGGCATCTTCTCCCTCAGATGTGTACTGTTTTTTAATTTGTCAGATATTAAATGAATTACTAAACATTTTAAGGGTTTTTAGCCCATGTTTTTCCAGCGGTACTTTGCAGGGGGGGCACACTAACTGGGCCCGGCAAAGAGTACCACCATCTCTTATTCTTCCTAGTAAGTGTTTCCTTCCAAGGTGCACCAAGGAGCAAAGATATGCGAGACAGGATGTTAGCTACTCTAGTGAGCGCAAACAGTATTGTCAGTGGAGGGGAGAGAGAGTGTAGAGTGACACACACGCACAGTTTTTTTTATTTTATTTTAGCTGCCGGTGATGGGCATGATTCGCAGGAGGTACGTTTGTAAATGAATTTGATCAATCTATGTAGCCTATCGATTCCAACTTTATGAATAAATTATAATATAATGATAAATGTAATACTAGCCAACCTAGCATTTTTATGAAGTTGGCTTTATCCAGCTAGATAGGTTCCAAATCTACCAATCTCATAACTAGCTACCAAGCCATTTCAGGCTATGAATCAAGTTAAAGTAGCTTGTCTGACTATCTTAGCTGGCATGCCTGCTGGAAAGGTTGCTAAACTTTAGAGAATACTAAACTTGCTTTCATTCTTGGGTTATGAAACTATATACCAGTGCGGCAGTTGTACCAAACTCCTAAGGCATAAAAGTTCAAAAGAATAAATGTGCATCATTATTGGTTAAAATTACAATTGAACAGGTGAAGAGGTATGCTTAGATGACTATGCAGAAAAATATACATATCTTTGGCTCTAGATTGCAGGAAAAAGTAGTTTCAGGTGTTTTGGGCCCCCTTTCTCTTGTGAATGGTGGTGGTTTCTGTCTACTTGATAGTTGTAGAGACTAGCAGGATCAGGTAGGTGTGTGCTTGTTTATTGCAGTTAATGCCTGACAGATTTATATAAAACATGAGTGTTTGTGTGTGTGCGTGCATACGTGTGTGCATAAGTGTGAGAATGTATGTGCATGCGTTAGGAGTTTGCACATTTCTCCGTGTAGACCCTTGAAACCTATTTGTCTGTGTGCATGTGTGCGCAGTGCATGTGCATGAGTGTAGGTGTGTGTGGTGTGCACATACCAGTGAGTGTGTATGAGTGTGAATGGCTCTCTTCCATTGGGCCCCCTGCAGGCAACACACTACTGGAAGTCTACACTACAGCCTCATTGTGGCGAGGCAGGAAAGACAAAGAGAGGCGCACAGAACACGGAAAATCACTACCATTTACATTTTATGATACCTACGTGGAATGGTTTGACTCTGATTCATACTGGTTTTACAGTCATGTATATCCACGAATAAGGAATAGATTCAGAAATAGGTTGAGCATTATATTGATAAACTAAGTCAGTATACTATTGCAAGTACAATAACCTTGTTATGGGCTACAGTATGTCTGGGAATGATGTATCCTGAATAATAACGTGTAAAAAGATATTCTGATGCTGGATCCCAATGCTCTGACTCAACAAATACACAAACACATGGCATATTCAGTTGGACACTGAATACAGCAGACAGTACTAAAGCGTTAGCTTTCACAGACAGCAAGTGTACATTACTGTGTCAACGGCAGCTGTGTGTGTGTGTGGTTTGGTTTTACTATCCTTGTGGGGACCAGAAGTCCTCACAAGGATAGTAAAACAAGGACAATTCTGACAAGTGGGGACATTTTGCCGGTCCCCATAAGGAGAAGGGCTATTTTAGGCTTAGGGGTTAGGTTTATGGTCACAATTAGGGTTAGGGTGTGTGTGTGCGTGCGTGCGTGCGTGCGTGCGTGCGTGCGTGCGTGCGTGCGTGCGTGCGAGAGAGAGAGAGAGAGAGAGAGAGAGAGAGAGATGTGTCATATCTGCCATAAGAAGACAGAGACATGAACTGGGTGTGTTGGGAAAATAAACCATGAGTAAGAATAAGTAGCTATGATCCATTGTGTGTGTGCATATAGAGAGGTGACCCAGGTAACATTGTAATTGATACCTCTCTCTCTCATAAGGTTTGTGAATACAGGCCTAGGAGTTCCACTGCAATGCGAGTGTTTTGCTCTCCATGGTGCTGAAATCCCCAATGCTGCCATGTAAACATACAGAATGCCCACCATCCATACAATAGTGTTATACATCTCTCTCTCTTCTCTCTCTCCCTCTCTCTCACACACATACACAAATGCCCTGCATCCTACCACACACTCACAACAGTCCGGCGAGACAATGAATAGATCAATTAATTTCCCTTACAACCAAATTCCTTCTATCACTGTCATCTAATACAGCTATGTATTTAATTTACCATCTCTAGAGAGGGCCTGTGAGGATTGTTGTGTTCAATACTGCTCTACTGTAAGTGCTTATCAAGCTAACAGTTACTCTGAAAGGGCTTCCTCTACTCTCACTCGGTAATGATTCGATGATGGCACCCATTGAGTGGCTGGGAAGACTAACTCTTCTACCTCGTCCGCCTTGGGCTCATTGTTCTTTTTCAGTCCACCCCTCCCCCCTCCTTCTCTCCTTCTTTCTATTCCCTTGTGTTCCCAGCCCAGACAGTGTTTATTTGAGTAAGGAACTGGGAATTCCCTCTCCCTTGATCATCTATCTCTGACAGAATCGGCCACATCGTCAGAGTGGGAAACCCAGACTATAGATTGTGGGGAGAATCCTAACTTCCACTTAAGTCGAATTTTCACTAAGTAATGCATCGATTTCAATGGGATACTATAAGTGAACGATTGGCTGTAATACCAGCCAAAGCAAAGGGTGAGTGAGGCCCCTTAGTCTACAATGATTCTGTTCCCTGCTCCCCTTGATTAGAAAGGACTGGATAGTTGAAAGCAACCTCCTACCCAGCTGGATAGTGGGCTTTAATTGTACCATATGGCTTTCACCAAACCAAGGTTTTTGTTTCTGATTGGAAAATTACTAAGGAAAGGATACAAGGGAAAACACAATAGAAGGATACAAGAGCATGGTATTGGTATGTAGCCTCAAAAAAGGTGAGAAGTTGTTGATTGATGTTGATGAATACAGAAACTATCCAATAGAGCTCAGGTAACTTTACAACAAGCGTATTTACAGCAGATTCACACAGTCTATCCCTGTAATGTTGGCCAGATAGCAGGCAGGCCCAGGAGGGCAATAATACAGTATTTCTCTGGCTTTTCACACAGGCAGAGGCTGTCTCGTCCTCTGTTGTACAAGGGCCAAAACTAGAGCTTTCCTCTTATAGCTCTACTCTAGTGTAGCTTGGCCTCCTAAATTCCTGTCTTTAGCTCCATTATTTTCTCCCTTAACACTGAGGCCTATGCTTTGCTTGGGTCCTAGTTCCACCACGGTCTCAAAGGGCTGTCTGCTGACTGCTTTCCCACTCAGTCTGATTCCATCTGTGATTTTTCGGTGTTGCACAAGCTCAGGCAGGCGTGCCCGTTCTCCAACACATCAACACACACACATGCTCGTAAGTCGATGTATGCGTATAGACACATGCACGCACGCACATACACACCACACACACACCGTTCACACATTGTAAAATGCCTAATTTGCTTCGACTACCTCAGGGAATAAGCATAACCATGAGGCTTGTTGCTGCTGTGTTCCATTTTCATTAGTGGGGAAATACAGCGATCCCACAGTGAGCAGTGCTCGACAAGGCATACACTAACAGTTTGTCCCATTCACTTCACTTGCAGTTCTTGTATTTACAATATTGCAGTACCACATGCAGTGATGTTACAGTACAGGTTGAATGGTAAGAACATAGCGAGTTGGTGTCAGTGGGGACAGTATAACAGTACTGTAGTGGCAATACTTGTGTGACTGATGCTGGGCGGTACAGATGCTCCCGTGCACTCACTCTCATTTACCAAGTGTAGAGCTGAAGAGACACAGTCACTCACTTTGAAAGTAGCAGCTCCATTTACAACCAACTGATGAAATACATTTTCATGGATCAAGTGTACAAGTCGTGGCCCACATCTCTCAATAACAGTCTTTTAACCTGCATGGGATTACTTGGATAAATAAACAATATATAAACTAATATTTGTATGCATTTTTTTTTTGTATTTCTTAGTAGTTCCTCTGTGATATTTCTCAAGCTAAAAGTGCTTCTGTTGTCCTCTATGGAGAACATGAGTGGCTCAAGAGGAAAATGAGCAGAGCTCTTGTCGCAACAAACAGGTGGCCTTAACTGGCATCCCAATCTTGGCAGGCTGAGATGAATGAGTCGTGAGCTGACAGCATTGTGAATTACAGCTCTAGTTCCATAATAGAAATGGGTTTAAAGGGCTAGTTCACCCAAAGTCCATTATTGATAACCCAACAATTGTTATACAGTATCTAAATGAGGTGGGAAGAGAAGCTCGGAGAAGGGCCTCCCTCCCACCCTGTAGTGGCCGTGCTCTTTTTAGCAGCCAGTTAGCAACAAAAGTGATGACTCATATCCTGCCCGCTTGGTCTCATGATATAACATAGTAAACGTAAATCCGGGACACTCAAATTAGTATGATATGTTACATTCGCTATGGTTACATCAGACAGAAGACCACTGTCTAAGGCACTGCATCGCAGTGCTAGCTGTGCCACTAGAGATTCTGGGTTAGAGTCCAGGCTCTGTCGCAGCCGGCCGCGACCGGGAGACCCATGGGGCGGCGCACAATTGGACCAGCGTCGTCCGGGTTAGGGGAGGGTTTGGCCGGCAGGGATGTCCTTGTCCCATTGCGCACTAGCCACTCCTGCGCAGTGCACACTGACACGGTCGCCAGGTGCACGGTGTTTCCTCTATCACATTGGTGCGGCTGGCTTCCAAGTTAAGTGGGCACTGTGTCAAGAAGCAGTGCGGTTTGGTTGGGTTGTGTTTCGGAGGACGCACGGCTCTCAACCTTCGCCTCTCCCAACTGTACGGGAGTTGCAGTGATGAGACAAGACTGTAACTACCAATTGGGGAGAAAAAGGGGTAAAATAAAATAATAATACATCTGACAGAAGGTTACTTAAGACAAAAACTAAAGTAGGGTGGTTGGTCGGGTGGATGGGTAGGTGTATAACGTGAATGGCTAGCAACCCAAAGGTTGCGTGTTCAAATGTCATTATGGACAACTTTAGCATTTTAGCTAATTAGCAACTTTCCAACTACTTTTTAGCTATTTGGCAAACACTTAGAATGTTAGCTAACACTTCCCCTAACCTTAACCTTAACTCCAAACCCCTAGCCTAGCTAACATTAGCCACCTAGTTAAGGTTAGCCACAACAAATTGGAATTCGTAACATATCATACGGAATGGATGCTGGACATCCACAAATTAATACATAGTACCATACAAAACGTAGCCTATCATACTAATTGGCGTAACATTTACTATGTTACGTCTACCCGAGTCCAAGTTGATCCTGCTTCTGACTCGTCAATTACCCTGACATTGCATGCAGCGAGAGTGTGGGACACCCAGCAGAGCTAGGTGCAGAGGTAGGCTTCAAGACCAGGGTTACTGTGACACACTGAAGCAGCAGGTGAGATAGACAGCCAGAGGGAGAGAGAGAAGGAATGAGTGAAAAATGTAGATGTGGGGAGGTGGTCAGAGAGAAATTTAAACTGAGGGGCTGGAAACTGAGATGTGAATATCTGTTTAAATGTGGTTTACAGATCAGATATAAATAGTAAAACAGTAAATACAGACTCACAGCTAGAGCAAGAACAAACACAGAAACCCAAGTAGGCCTTCGATCAAGCCTGAAATGAACTAGTTGCATGTGAGGTGAGATGGTATGAATGATACTGACAGAAAACAGTGGTAGGCCTATCACCTCATGAAAATGTAGAATGTCACTAATACTGAGTATTATACAGTGACTTCAGAAAGTATTCATAACCCTTGACTTATTCCACATTTTGTTGTGCTACAGCCTGAATTCAAACTATAATTGTTTACTCACCCATCTACACATAATACCCCATAATGACAAAGTGAAAACATGTTTTTAGAAAATGTTGCACATTTATTGAAAATGAAATACAGAAATATTCAACTTAAGTATTCACAGCCATTTATTATGACACTCCAAATTGAGCTCAGGTGCACCCAATTTCCTTTAGTCATCCTTTCTGATTGGAGTCCACCTGTGGCCAATTCAATTGTTTGGACATGATTTATAAAGAAACACACCGGTCTATATAAGGTCCTACAGTTGATAATGCATGTCAGAGCAGAAACTATACCATGAAGTCCAAGGAACTGTCTGTAGAATTGTAATGAGGCATATATCTGGGGAAGGGTATAAAACAATTTCTACGGTGTTAAAATTTCGAAGAGCAGTGGTCTCCATCATTGGGAAACGGTAAAAATATAGAACTACACAGACTCTGCCTAGAGCTGGCCGTCCGACCAAACTGAGCAACTGCACAAGAAGGACCTTGGTCAGGGAGGTGACCAAGAACCCAATGACCACTCAGAACCACAGCGTTCCTTGACTGAGATGGAAGAACCTGCCAGAAGTACAACAGTCTCTACAGCACTTCACCAATCTCTGCTTTTTGGGAGAGCGGCCAGACGGAAGCCACTCCTGAAAAAAAAGCACATGACAGCACAGCTGAACTTTGCAAAAAGGCACGTGAAAGACTTTGATCATAAGGCAAAAGATTACGTTGTCTAATGATGCAAGAAATTTAACTATTTGTTTTGAATGCAAAGTATATATCTGGAGAAAACCAGGCAGGAACTGGGAGACTGGTAAGGATAGAGGGAACAATGAATGGAGCCAAATACAGGGAAATCCTTGATGATAACCTGCTTCAGAGTGCAAACAACCTTAGCCTGGGGGGAAGATTTACGTTCCAACAGGACAATGACCCCAAGCATATAGCCAAAGCAATGCTGGAATGGCTTCAGAACAAGAATGTGAAAGTCCTTGAGGCTGCTGATTATCCCGCACACCTGTCACCATTGTCTCGCGCACCTGCGCCTGATGACACTCACCTGGACTCCATCACCTCCTTGATTATCTTCCCTGTATCTGTCACTCCCCTAGGTTCTTTCCTCAGGTGTTATTGACTCTGTTTTCATGTCGGTGCCTTGTTTGTGTTTTGTGTTTCATGTTTATTTTATTTATTAAAACACTCACTCCCTGAACTTGCTTCCTGACTCTCAGCGCACACGTTACACCCAGCCAAAGCCCAGACTTGAATCCCAATGAAAATCTGTGGAATGACTTGAAGATTGCTGTTCCCCATATAACTTATTAAAGAGCTTGAGAAAATCTACAAAGAATAATGGGAGAAAATCCCCATAAATCCAGATGTGCAAAGCTAATACAGACATACCCATGATGACTCAAAGCTGTAATCGCCACCAAAAGTGCTTCTACAAAGTATTGCCTCAGGGGTGTGAATACTTAGGATAAATGAGATAGTTCTGTATTTCATTTGGAAAATTGTCTAAACATGTTTTCACTTTGTCATTTTGGGGTATTGTGTGTAGATGGTTGAGAAAGAAAATCTTTTAGGCAAAAAAAAATTTTTTTGGGGGGGGAATAAGTCAAGGGGTATGAATACTTTCTGAAGGCACTGTGTATGTATAAATACACTAAACACAAATATAAAAGCAACATGTAAAGTTTTGGTCGACATGTTTCATGAGCTGAAATAAAAGATCCCAGACATTTTCCAAACGCACAAGAAGCTTATTTCTCTCACATTTTGTGCACAAATTTGTTTACATCCCTGTTAGTGACCATTTCTCCTTTGCCAAGATAATCCATCCACCTGACAGGTGTGGCATGTCAAGAAGCTGATCATTACACATGTGCACCTTGTGCTGGGGACAATAAAAGGCCACTCTAAAATGTGCAGTTTTGTCACACAACCCAATGCCAAAGATGTCAAAAATGTTGAGGGAGTGTGCAATTAGCATGCTGAAATATCCACCAGATATGTTGCCAGAGAATTGAATTGAAGCTGCCCCCAACGCCATTTTAGAGAATTTGGCAGTACGTCCAACCGGCCTCACAACCGTGTGTGGGTGAGCGGTTTGCTGATGTCAATATTGTAAACAGAGTGCCCCATGGTGGCGGTAGGGTTATAGTACAGGCAGGCATAAGCTACGGACAATGAACACAATTGCATTTTATCGATGGCAATTTGAATGCACAGAGATACCATGACGAGATCCTGAGGCCCATTGTCATGCCATTCATCCGCTGCCATCACCTAATGTTTCAGCATGATAATGCACAGCCCCATTTTGCAAGGATCTATACACAATTCCTGGAAGCTGAAAATGTCCCACTTCTTCCATGGCCTGCATACTCACTGGACACGTCACCCATTGAACATGTGGATGCTCTGGATCGACGTGCATGACAGTATGTTCCAGTTCCCACCAATATCCAGCAACTTTGCACAGTCATTGAAGAGGAATGAGACAACATTCCACAGGCCCCAATTAACTCTATGCGAAGAAGATGTGTCGTACTGCACGAGGCAAATGGTGGTCACACCAGATACTGACTGGTTCTCTGATCCAAGCCACTACCTTTTTTTTAAGGTATCTGTACTGTAACCAACATATGCTTATCTGTATTCCCAGTCACGTGAAATCTATAGAGTAGGGCCTAATGAATCTATTTAAATTGACTGATTTCCTTACAAGACCTGAAATCTTTGAAATTGTTGCGTTTATATTTTTGTTCAGTGTTTCATCAAGCAGGTGTCCACATACTTTCGGTCTTGTAGTATACAGTGCATTCAGGAAAGAATTCAGAACCCTTGACTTTTTCCAAATTTTGTTACTTTACAGCCTTATTCCAAAATGGATTAAATTGTTTTCCCCCCCTCAGCAATCTACAGACAATACCCTATAATGACAAAGCAAAAAAAGGTTTTTAGAGATGTTATTAATGTAATAATGAAAATGTATTAAATATATTTAACAACCTCTCTTTTGTATTGTCTGAGATCCCCAAAGATTGGAAAGCTGCCGCGGTCATCCTCCTCTTCAAAGGGGGAGACACTCTAGACCCAAACTGCTACAGACCTATATCTATTCTACCCTGCCTTTCTAAGGTCTTCGAAACCCAAGTTATCAAACAGGACCATTTCGAATCCCACTGTACCTTCTCCGCTATGCAATCTGGTTTCAGAGCTGGTCATGGGTTCGCCTCAGCCACGCTCAAGGTCCTAAAAGACAAAACCGATCCTAAATCAGCACTCCTACTTTGAGATGCTTGATACGGCCCTAGCTCTTTTAGCAGAAAAGCTGGTATCAATAGGAAGTGGCATTAGGAAAATGCCTCAGATCCGAGGCCCATGGTGAAGACCTCACTGGACAAGATGGGACAGCAGCAGTGAGAAAATGTCTTACAGTTGGAAAGGAATCCTGCCACCAGCCTGGACCTGTAGTCAGGAGCACTGAACTAGAAGTAGTCATGATGTGCTCAGTGCTGTCAGTCAAGTCATGCAGACAATGGACTGGAAGTTGTAGAAGCCTAGCATGTCTGTCTTTTCAACTGCGCTTGAAGGTGCTTTCAATTACTATCGTTCTGAGTAACCGGCTTGAGACTTCTAGGCATGTTTATCAATAACCCCAGGCATCTGTGGCACTTGAAATACTGTCATATATTAGCTTCATTCAGGTCATTTCCATGTTTCCACCACATGCTGAGCATATTTTTTGTTAAAAATATGGTTGGAATGTGGTAGGCCTATTATGAACACGAGTTGAATGAACCAATCATTTGACTTAGCTACCCTCTCATTTGACATGTCTGTGAAAGAGACTTCGTACAACTTAATAATGATATGAATTAAAGTTACTTTAAAACGTGCATTGCGGTCAAAGTTCGATCAGATTGAAGCCTGACTTATATTATAAAGTCTCACGTTTGAGCTTTGTGCTCATTCTTGTCATATACAGTGCATTCGGAAAGTATTCAGACCCGTTTGACTTTTTCCATATTTTGTTTATGTAACAGCCTTATTTTAAAGTTGATTAAATACAATTTTTCCTCATCAATCTACACACAATACCCTATAATGACAAAGCAAAAACAGGTTTTTAGAAATGTTTGCAAATGTATTAAAAATAAAAAACAGAAATACCTTATTTACATAAGCATCCTGTTACCATTGATCATCCTTGGAATGTTTCTACAACTTGATTGGAGTCCACTTGTGGTAAATTCAATTGATTGGACATGATTTGGAAAGGCACACACCTGTCTATATAAGGTCCCACAGTTGACAGTTAGGGCTGTTGCGGTGACCATATTACCACCACACCGGCGGTCACGAGTCATGAAGGCAGTCAAATTCCACATGACTGTTTAGTCATGGTAATTAGACTTCTCCAAGCTCTGATGCTGCTGATGGGCATTAGTAGCCTACCAAACGTGCTGACTGCCTGCCTGGTACTCAGCACTCCATTGTCCCTCTAATCACTCTGACATCAATGCAAATGTTTTTGAGAAACTAAAACACTTAATGAGAGCCCAGAAAACCTCTACGAAAAAGAGATGGATCCCATCACTTGTGAATTAAATATTATCACTTGTGAATGATGCCCAGCATACAAAACTGCCCTCAGGGAGAAAGGCACAACGCAGCCACTGGCCGCAAAAGGCATGGATTTTTTTAGGGTGCAATGCAGCCACAAAGGGGATGCCGCTGTGAAATTTTTGTCATTATCAAGTGATTGTCAAATTGTGAATGAGAGACTAAT
This sequence comes from Salvelinus alpinus, assembly GCF_045679555.1. Taxonomy (NCBI): domain Eukaryota; kingdom Metazoa; phylum Chordata; class Actinopteri; order Salmoniformes; family Salmonidae; genus Salvelinus; species Salvelinus alpinus. Next base: position 10,817,887 of record NC_092102.1, read on the forward strand.
GAAGTGTGTACAGCCTGCGCAAAAAAACAAAGCAGGGCTCAGGCCTTTCAAGCAACTTTTTTCAAATCATCTTACAGCCTTACAATATATTAAGTCAAAACATATATCCCAACGTTTTGTAGAAAACCTAAAGTTACAATAATAACTCTAAATTAAGCATATAGGAGAACCTATTTCTTTTTTAATCCCTCAACACAGAATAGCTGCCCGCATGTGCTCTCAAATTAAAATAATGCCACGGAATTCTAAGAAAATCTTGTCTGCTAAATTAACTAGTATAGCCCACAGCCATTTGGCATAGCCAGATCAGGACCTGACATAAGGACAACTCAGAGTGTGCTATTCTGCTATAGACTACATTTTCTTCATATCATGCTTCTTTAGACCTGTCTAAAATAAATAATGTATTTATTGTGATGGTGTAGGCTGTATTACATGGATTTATTAGACTTTTAAAATGTAGATGTTCCAAAGGTCAGCGTCAGTGGCTTGTAGGCTGGAAGCCAGGAGATGCTAAATGTTTATGTTAATTAACGGTCAATTACTGTGAGACCGACAGTTATTTGCTTGACAATTACCGTCTCACAAAATTTCTTGACCTCCACTGCCCTATTGACAGTGCATGTCAGAGCAAAAACCAAGCCATGAGGTCGAAGGAATTGTCCATAGAGCTCCGAGACAGGACTGTGTTGAGGCACAGATCTGGGAAAGGGAGGTGACCAAGAGCCCGATGGTCATTCTGACAGAGCTCCAGAATTCCTATGTGGAGATGGGAGAACCTTCCAGAAGGACAACCATCTTTGCAGCACTCCACCAATCAGGCCTTTATGGTAGAGTGGCCAGACGGAAGCCACTCCTCAGTAAAAGGCACATGACAGCCCGCTTGAAGTTTGCCAAAAGGCCCCCAAAGGACTCTCAAACGATGAGAAACAAGATTCTCTGGTCTGGAGGAAACCTGGCACTGTCCCTACGGTGAAGCATGGTGGTGGCAGCATCATGCTGTGGGGATGTTTTTCAGTGGCAGGGACTGGGAGACTAGTCAGCATCGAGGGAAAATGAACAGAGCAAAGTACAGAGAGATCGTTGATGAAAACCTGCTCCAGAGCGCTCAGGACCTCAGACTGGGGTGAAGGTTAACCTTCCAACGGACAACAACCCTAAGCACATAGACAAGACAACGCAGGAGTGGCTTCGGAACAAGTCTCTGAATGTCTTTGAGTGGCCCAGCCAGAGCCCAGTCTTGAACCCGATCAAAAATCTCTGGAGAGACCTGAAAATTGCTGTTCACTGACACTTCCCATACAACCCGACAGAGCTTGAGAGGATATACAGAAAACAATGGGAGAAACTCCCCAAATACAGGTGTGCCAAGCTTGTAGCGTCATACCGAAGAAAACATGAGGCTGTAATCGCTGCCAAAGGTACTTCAGTAAAGTATTGAGTAAAGGGTCTGAATACTTATGTAAATGTGATATTTCAGTTGTTTAGCAAAAAAAAAAATGTTTTACTTTATTTTTATAGTATTTTTTTTTAATTAATTTTATTTCACCTTTATTTAACCAGATATGCTAGTTGAGAACAAGTTCTCATTTGCAACTGCGACCTGGCCAAGATAAAGCATAGCAATTCGACACATACAACAACACAGAGTTGCACATGAAATAAACAAAACATACAGTCAATAATACAGTAGAAAAATAAGTCTATATAAAATGTGAGCAAATGAGGTGAGATAAGGCAGGTGAAGGCAAAAAAAGGCCATGGTGGCGAGGTAAATACAATATAGCAAGTAAAACACTGGAATGGTAGATCTGCAGTGGAAGAATGTGCAAAGTAGAAATAGAAATAATGGGGTGCAAAGGGGCTAAATAAATAAATACAGTAGGGGAAGAGGTAGTTGTTTGGGCTAAATTATAGATAGGCTATGTACAGGTGCAGTAATCTGTGAGCTGCTCTGACAGCTGGTGCTTAAAGCTAGTGAGGGAGATAAGTGTTTCCAGCTTCAGTGATTTTTGCAGTTCTTTCCAGTCATTGGCAGCAGAGAACTGGAAGGAAAGATGACCAAAGTAGGAATTGGCTTTGGGGGTGACCAGTGAGATATACCTGCTGGAGCGCGTGCTACGAGTGGGTGCTGCTATGGTGACCAGTGAGCTGAGATAAGGCGGGGCTTTACCTAGCAGAGACTTGTAGATAACCTGTAGCCAGTGGGTTGGCGACGAGATTGAAGCGAGGGCCAACCATCGAGTGCGTACAGGTCGCATTGGTGGGTAGTGTATGGGGCTTTGGTGACAAAACGGATGGCACTGTGATAGACAGCATCCAGTTTGTTGAGTAGAGTGTTGGAGGCTATTTTATAGATGACATCACCGAAGTCGAGGATCGGTAGGATGGTCAGTTTAACGAGGGTATGTTTGGCAGCATGAGTGAAGGATGCTTTGTTGCAATATAGGAAGCCGATTCTAGATTTAATTTTGGATTGGAGATGCTTAATGTGAGTCTGGAAGGAGAGTTTACAGTCTAACCAGACACCTAGGTATTTGTAGTTGTCCACGTATTCTAAGTCAGAGCCGTCCAGAGTAGTGATGCTGGACGGGCGAGCAGGTGCGGGCAGTGATCGATTGAATAGCATGCATTTAGTTTTACTTGCGTTTAAGAGCAGTTGGGGGCCACGGAAGGAGAGTTGTATGGCATTGAAGCTTGTCTGGAGGTTAGTTAACACAGTGTCCAAAGAGGGGCCAGAAGTATACAGAATGGTGTCGTCTGCGTAGAGGTGTATCAGAAAATCACCAGCACCAAGAGCAACATCACTGATGTATACAGAGAAGAGAGTCGGCCCGAGGATTGAACCCTGTGGCACCCCCATAGAGACTGCCAGAGGTCCGGACAACAGGCTCTCCGATTTGACACACTGAACTCTATCAGAGAAGTAGTTGGTGAACCAGGCGAGGCAATCATTTGAGAAACCAAGGCTGTCGAGTCTGCCAATAAGAATGTGGTGATTGACATAGTCGAAAGCCTTGGCCAGATCGATGAATACGGCTGCGCAGTAATGTCTCTTATCGATGGCGGTTATGATGTCTTTTAGATCACAAAGAATAGGATCACATGGACAGGGGGGACCTGATCCTAGATCAGCACTCTTACTCTGAGACTCTTGATACATACGGCCCCGTGTCTTCCTTTATTTGGTGCCCTGGTGCTCAGGAGCAGGAGGCAGAGAAGAACTCAGTCAGGTCGGGGAAGAGGAGGCACATAGGCACACATTTGCTCAGCCCACAAATGAAAGATAAAATCATCTGCTATTGTCAGTATTTTTTAAACTCGTGCCAATAGCTTTCAGTTGACACTGGCCCGGACTGCTGGCAAATTTACCTGAATGTCGAAACCCTGTGTGTGCAGTGTGTGTAGCCATTAGCAATGTTAATGATAGCCTAAACATCTGCGGGTAGATGGAAAGGCAAATAAAAGGTAACTACAAAGTAGCCTATGCCTACCTGGCAGAATCATGATTATTCGCATCAATCCAGTGGTCATTTGTTTTGAAAACTCCCATCACAACTGCGCAACACTGCTAGACAAACACAACTTATGCTGGTGCTTACCTGACTTAAAGGCCAACTACAGAAAGAAATCTAAATTTCTCAGATTTTTCCCAGACCCCAAAAATTGTCCCCAGATGTGGTTTAAGCATTGTTGTGGACTTAGAACATCCAATGTTGCTTATTTAAAATACGGCTAGTCATTATTAGCCTTGTTCTGTATGGAATGCGGTTATATTATGGGACACAGGCCAGGTCATTATAAATTATTTAAAATATTGGTGTGACCAAATCATGTGCTGGTGCCACTAACTGAAAAAGTTAGTGTAGAGCCCTGCATTACTGTGTCAAACATAGGTTTGTTCACAACAATGGCTAGTATTACATATACATTCCAATTGGAATATAAGACCCTGCAGTGTTTTCCCTAAAGGTCTTTAAGCGGGGTGCAAACCCCCCCAAAGTAACATCCTGTCCTGGCAACAACACCTCAGACTAATATTTGTTTTTTAAACCTTTCATACAAGCCATAGTACTTTAAATACAAATCAGTCCTTGAAATAATACAAACTTAGTGATACAGTGCATTGCCCCAACAAGGATGGAGGGTAAAATTGCCTTGAACGTTCTACAACTAATATTCTCTCTCTCTCTCATTCTCTCTCTCTCTCTCCAGTGTCAGTCTCTGCAGCTGCAAAGGCCACTGTGTAAAAGTCTTAGTAATCCTTTGGCAAAGACTGTGAGCCGCGACACTCACACAGTGATGATACACTGAGGATGGACAATGTGTACTTTGGGTCACCAGACACTGCTATTGCTCTCTTGAATGACACAGAACTGTATTTACGGGATAGTCCATTAGCAGTGCCCTGTGAATGGGTGCAGGCTACATGTGTAGGCACATTCAAGTATAAGACACGGTTATCATAGCCACTGCTTCAATCATTATTGTACAGTGCCTTCAGAAGGTATTCAAACCCCTTGACTTTTTACACATTTTGTTGAGTTACAACCTGAATTTAAAATTGATAAAATTGAGATGTTTTGTCACTGGCCTACTACACACAATACCCCATAATGTCAAAGTGGAATTATATATTTTGAAAATGTTTACAAATTATATAAAAAGAAGTTGGGACGGTTTCCAATGCCTCGCAAAGAAGGGCACGTATTGGTAAATGAGTTTTTTTTAACAGACATTGAATATCCCTTTGAGCATGGTGAAGTTATTAATTACACTTTGGATGGTGTATCAATACACCCAGTCACTACAAAGATACAGGCGTCTTTCCTAACTCAGTTGCCGGAAAGAAAGGAAACCGCTCAGGGATTTCACCATGAGGGCAATGGTGAGTTTAAAACAGGTACAGAGTTTAATGGCTGTGATAGTAGAAAACTGAGAATGGATCAACAACATTGTAGTTACTCCACAATAATAACCTAATTGACAGAGTGAAAATAAGGAAACCTGAACAGAATTAAAATATTCCATCCTGTTGCAACAAGGCACTAAAGTAATAGGCAAAAAATGTGCCAAATTTTTTTATTTTTGTCCTGAATACCAAGTGTTATGTTTGGGGCAAATCCAATATAACATATTTCTGAGCACCACTCTCCATATTTTCAAGCATAATGGTGGCTGAATCATGTTATGGGTATGCTTGTAATCGTTAAGGCCTGGGGAGTTTTCAGGATAAAAAAGAAATGGAATGGAGCTAAGCACAGGCAAAATCCTAGAGAAAAACCTGGTTCAGTCTGCTTTCCACCAGACACTGGGAGATGAATTCACCTTTCAGCAGGACAATAACCTAAAACACAAGGGCCAAATCTATACTGGAGTTGCTTACCAATGTTCCTGAGTGGCCGAGTTACAGTTTTTGACTTAAATCTACTTAAAAATATATGGCAAGACCTGAAAATAGTTATCTAGCAATGATCAACAACCAATTTGACAGAGCTTGAAGAATTGTGAAAGAATTGGGGCAAATGTTGCATAATCTAGGTGTGAAAAGCTCTTCGAGACTTACCCAGAAAGACTCACAACTGTACTCACTGCCAAAGGCGCTTCTACAAAGTATTGACTCAGGGGTGTGAATACTTATGTAAATGAGATATTTCTGTAATTTATTTTTAATACATTTGCAAAAATTTCAAATAACATGTTTTCACTTTGTCATTATGGGGTATTGTGTGTAGATGGATGGGAAAAATAATCACTTTAACCCATTTTGAATTCAGGCTGTAACACAACTAAATGTGGAATAAGTCAAGGAGTATGAATACTTTCTGAAGGCACTGTAGCGGTCTTTTTTTAACCTTTATTTAACTCGGAAAGTCAGTTAAGAACAAATTCTTATTTACAATGACGGCCTAGGAACAGTGGGTTAACTGCCTTGTTCAGGGGCAGAACGACAAATGTATACCTTGTCAGCGCGGGGATTTGATCTAGCAACCTTTCAGTTACTGGCCCAAGGCTCTAACCACTAGGCTACCTGTTAACTTGTACTTGTGTGCGCATGCGTGGGTTCGTGCGTGTGTTAGAAAAGGAGAGGGAACAGTAAAAGGAAGAACCCACTCAATTTAGCCATAAATATGCCATAAACATACTGTCTTCTTAAACAGATACAGCCTGGCACCAATACTTAATAGCTGTCCAATAAAATACTTTATTAAACTGTTTAAAAAATATATTATAACAAAAATGCCATTAAGCTTGCAGACTATGCCTAAAAGCACTTGAGAATAAAAATGCTTGGTTGGTAAATAACATGCTTCTAGGCAGGGAGGGCCTGTTTATTTATCTTAAAGGGGAATAGCCTATGATTGCTCTAGGTGCTCTGTGCACACCTGCATGGTCCACACCATAGGGAATTGATGTTCTTCTATATGTAGGGCAGCACTGACGTCGAAGTCTTTGATCCTATACATCACGTGGAACGCTGGGCCATTGATCATAGGACTGTTTGATCAGCTCAACCTCAACATGGGATCCAATTGATGCTGCCAAGCGCAGTGGCCGAGTCGGGATAGGCAAGGGTCCATTGAATGAAGGTCCAATATAAGCTACCACCGAAACCGAGGCTTATGCAGAACGAAATTGCTCAAATAATCATTATAAATGTGTCTGCTCAATGTCAGTGTCTGTGCGCTCAATGTAACATTGAATCCTAATATAACCTAGCGACGCAAAAATGTGTCTAGACATTTCGCCTAAAATGATGGACCACACAATGAGCTTCCTTCACTGTAGCCTGTCATCTTTGCGTCCAATCTTATTGGGCCTATATATAAATATATTCAAATTGATGCAATGATGTCTGAAATATTATGGGTTTGTGTACAATAGGCTTTGCATTATAGGCTCAAGTTAATTTATAATCTTCACATTTACTGCAAAACTACATAGCATTTCACGAACAAACAGGTTATTTTGGGAGAGCATCCATTAATTTAAATAGAACTGGAGGAAAATGGCAAACGCGTCATGATATTTTCCTACCAATTGTCGGCGAATCTCTGTTTTTATTGTATTTTCTGTCAAATGGAAGCATGGAGTGCTTATTATTATGATATGGTCCTCAAATCCCATTTAGCAATTGGGGATGGCTTTAGGAGACTACTGTAGCCTATCGCCAAAACGATGATAATAAAACGCCAATACCATAGCCTATAACGTTTGAATATCCAGACAACAAAAAAACATGTCTCTTACCTGTGCTGTGCACTAGATCGATGCCGGACTCTGTGAGTAGGTTTGGGTCACTTTGAGATCTGCCTCTATGCAGAAGACAGACATCTATTCCATTTCCATCGGATGTAGCCATTGGGGATAGAGCACATGAATAAAATAAAATATTCAAAACCCTACCAGAGGCAGGCAAGGTCAGAAGTAAGCAGCAGTAGTGCAGATATAATTCGTTCTGACAACAGCCGCTTTGAGCATCTAATGGGGAGCCATGGGTGCTGAGCAGAAATTCCTAGTATGTTGGAGCCACTGACGTATAATAAGAACGGTTGAAGCGCGCGTGTGTGTCTGTGCGCGCTCGTGTGGACGTGGGAGGGGTGATACGGATGTGCCGGTTTATATGTCACTACTGCCTGATTTTTCCTCGCAACATTGTAGCCGGCGACCCAAATTTAGGCCAGGCTGCCTACTTACACAATCTGAATTTATTAATGTAGCCTACTGATTTATGATGCTGGTTTGGTCTATATGAATGGTGATGAGGTTGTATAGAGCAGAACATCAACACGTGGTGAAATTGGTTCATTGAATAAATCTCAGGTATTCAGAGACAACAGCTGCATAGGCCTAGTGGTATTGGCTGAAGGGAGATCAGTAGGCCTATTGATATAGTAGAGAGCGTAATAGACAGAAATGAACAGAAATGTCAAACATTGGCTTTAATACCATGAGAAACGACAATGTAGCCTAAGCCTCCTGCTCAACGACTGTACCTGTACATGAAAAACACATACATTACTATATTATATTCCAAATGTAAATATGTTAGGTTCAATTGACCAAACAATTAATAATACTTGAAAATGTATGTATGGTAGACCTTATGCGCATATTTTGCGCCTTGATGATTGTCCATTGGAAGTCCTTTCATCCTATTGGTCAACCCTGCTATGACGCGCCGATGAGGAAGTAGTTGCCGTTGCAGAGATTTTGGATATACTGACAAGATACAAGTGTCTCCGCCCTAACAAATTGGTGTCGTTGTTCACAAAGTGGAACGGTGGACTGTCTAGCTCCCGCCTATCCTTTCTTTGGATTGGTGGATACATCTCATTGTTGTAAACATTTTTGAATAGTCGAAGTTTGTTGACGTCAACCGCCTGTATTCAATGAATGGCGAGAGAGAGACACTACGTCGCTAGCCTCATGCATTAATATGCATAGCCATCTCGAGACAACTCCTATATAGAGTATTTTTTTCTTGACGGGATGTCACGTGTCCTACTTATATCAGTACACTCTTAACAGCTTAAGCATTACGAAACTTCTATTCAGTCAAATAAACCTCACGCAGCAAATAAGTCATTCGTTTTTTGTTGTTGACCAAATTCGAAACTCTTAACCTCCATATCAAATCACTGTGATTGGTGTACGAAAATACACAGATTTTCCGCCTAGTTGGGCCACTCTCTCTCTCTCTGTCTGGTATTAGAATTTACTGTACCGTCTTCCGTATTAGCGTTACTGCAGCAACATTCGCGTTCCGGCAGCTACATTGAGACTTCTGGTTATCTGATTTTGCTTCAAAATAAAAGACTGCGGTAAAACGCTATGCGTATGATACGAAATCAATAATAGTGCATAATGTTAAAATAATGATACAAAATTAAAACTACATATGGGGAAAATCTAAATGTACATATTGTCTTACTGAGAAAAAACTATTCTATGGGCCGATGTAAAAGTGGGGTTGGGAATACTCCGTAGAGTAGGGTCTGGAGAATGTATGTATGGTGTCATTTCATGGAGCACGGAATAATACAGAGTGTTGCTGGTCTTTTACTCCGCCCATTACATTGGCCACAATTCAAATCACTGTATTACATATTGGTTTATAGAGAGACAGCTATGTATAGGATTACTCACTAGGGTCTGTAGAACCTATATACAGTGAGCTCCAAAAGTATTGGGGCAGTGGCACATTTTGTGTTGTTTTGGCTCAGTATTCCAGCACGTTGGATTTGAAATGATACAATCATTATGAGGTTAATATGCAGACTGTCAGCCTTAATTTGAGGGTATTTTCATCCATATTGGGTGAACCATTTAGAAATTACAGCACTTTTTGTACATAGTCCCACCATTTTAGGGGACCAAAAGGATTGGGACAAATTCAATTATATGTGTATTACAGTAGTCAAAAGTTTAGTATTTGGTCCCATATTGGTCCCATATTCCTAGCACGCAATGATTACATCAAGCTTGACTCTACACATTTGTTGGATGCATTTGCAGTTTGTTTTGATTGTGTTTCAGATTATTTGTGCCCAATATAAATAAATGGTAAATAATATATTGTGTCATTTTGAAGTTACTTTAATTGTAAATAAGAATATAATATGTTTCTAAACACCTCTACATTCATGTGGATGCTACCATGATGACGGATTGTCCTGAATGAATCGTTAATAATGATGAGTGAGAAAGTTACAGACGCACAAATATCATACCCAGACAAAAAACTCAATACGGTCTATAGAAACCACCTCCAAATTACCCGGTGCTATCCACGTAGTAGTTAATGCTTATATACACACTAAACTATCAACACTCAAAATCAAACACATAAGGCAAACTTTTTAGTCTAAACGAAAATCGTATTTATTTAAAATGTAAATGTAATGAATATCAACCAGGCTATGGGTACAGTCACTACAGTCAACAATTTTCTTAAATGTGTCAGTTTAAATTTATGGTCTAACACACTTTATGATACATTCATTCGTTTCAAATCAAATTTTATTTGTCACATACACATGGTTAGCAGATGTTAATGCGAGTGTAGCGAAATGCTTGTGCTTCTAGTTCCGACAATGCAGTAATAACCAACAAGTAATCTAACCTAACAATTCCACAACTACTACCTTATACACACAAGTGTAAAGGGATAAAGAATATGTACATAAAGATATATGAATGAGTGATGGTACAGAACGGCATAGGCAAGATGCAGTAGATGGTATAGAGTACAGTATATACATATGAGATGAGTAATGTAGGGTATGTAAACATAAAGTGGCATAGTTTAAAGTGGCTAGTGATACATGTATTACATAAAGATGGCAAGATGCAGTAGATGATATAGAGTACAGTATATACATATACATATGAGATGAGTAATGTAGGGTATGTAAACATTATATTAAGTGGCATTGTTTAAAGTGGCTAGTGGTACATTTTTACATAATTTCCATCAATTCCCATTATTAAAGTGGCTGGAGTTGAGTCAGTATGTTGGCAGCGGCCACTAAATGTTAGTGGTGGCTGTTTGACAGTCTGATGGCCTTGAGATAGAAGCTGTTTTTCAGTCTCTCGGTCCCTGCTTTGATGCACCTGTACTGACCTCGCCTTCTGGATGATAGCGGGGTGAACAGGCAGTGGCTTGGGTGGTTGTTTTCCTTGATGATCTTTATGGCCTTCCTGTGACATCGGGTGGTGTAGGTGTCCTGGAGGACAGGTAGTTTCAACCCCTCATCCATTAAATTAGTGATGTACCATTTTGTTTCATATGGAAAATCTATGTCAATATCAGTTGCATTTTTAAATTAGATTTTGATATATCAGTTCGGAGAAAATACATTGCAACTGTGTGAATGTTCACTTTTCTGTGAAGTCCAGACACCTGGGCCAGGTGTGTTCTGGTGGTATAAACCTATCCAACTAGTGTTAAGACAATGGAAAGCCCATCCACAATTGATGGCCCATCATCAGGCAATGATGGGTACGCTAAACAGCCTGTTTTTCGTTTTAGCACTTTTAAGTATGCTAAGCAGCCTGTGAGAAGGTCTGTGAGAGGATTTTGTGCATACAGGAATAGTCATGTATGCTTTTTTTACAGAATAGTGTAGGTTAACAGTAAGAATAAACCAATATCACGATATGCCTTGCTCATAACAATATAAAACGATACCAATATCACATCAAATTATCGATTTTGGTGCTCACCACTACATGAAATAAATAACAAATGTATATTTAAACATCATTTAATTATTAAGCATATAGCTTAATTTCATCAGTCTGCTGTATCATTCAAGCTTAAAACCTTAACTTCTTTCAACTAAGTCATTTACTCTCCAATAACTCAAGTAAAATATAGTATTGCATGCCATTGTGAAATGTTGTATTCACATTGCCTGCTCCAAGACCGCTTTAGAGAACAAGCACACAAACACCACAGCCGCTACTCTTTTTAAAAAAGCAGAGGCTGCAGAATAACTTTTCTAGACCACATTTTTCTCAGAGGTGCAAATTCTTTCTGAATGGACCCTGTCCCATTTGTCACAAGTCAGGGGAAACACACTATTATTTTAGGTGGTAAACATAAATCCTCCAATATTGGCCTCAACTGACAAAACACATTTCAGTGTATCCTTGCTTATTTCGATTTCAACCTTTCCAGTTACATAGTGCTCATCTGATTGCGTTGTTATAGAGCTTACAATTTCCTCATCTGATAGACCCCTACCACAGCTTTCTGTCTCTAAGTGGAAGTGTTCAGTCCCAATATGAACTATTGGTTACATCAAGATGAAGTACAGAATCAGGGTCTTTATCCTCAAACGTGTGTACATTTAGCCTTTAAGTTGGGAGTCTGAGGGTCTTCTCTGAGCAGTTGACCTCCCCTCATTTAAACTCTCCACAAGCAATAGGTGTTGTACCTGAGCTTCATTTACCTTTTCGGGTTTGTAACATGTTGTTTCATTTCACCTTGGTGTCACTAGCAATAGAATGTATAAATGTGTCACAGTTCTCTTTTAAGACTAAATCCATTTCTCCTCTCTGTTTGATTGGTGTTTTTGTATCAATTAGTTTGTCTTTGATTGTGTTGCACTGACTTAGCTTGTGCTGTCACCCTCATCTCCTATTTCATTACATATGGGTGACGGGCTCAAAGAGATGGTCAACTCAACCTGTTCCTCAATCTGCTTAACAAGACTGAATGTAACCTCTATTCTTGTCCCACATACTCCTAAGATTTTTGACACTACGTTGAGTGACAACACGTTTTGGCAACTTCCTCCTAAAATTGGAAATCACATTTTTCATTATGCTGCATAACGGAATGTATTGCCATTGAAATAGCATGGTAATCCAAACATTTATTACATTTTTTCTACATTTTTTGTGATTCTTAACTTTCTGATCCTCCGCAGCATCCCTGCCACTCCCATACAATTTATGTTTCAGATTTGGTGGTTCAACAGCATTATTTTCATTTATCATCTGTTGTGTCAAATTATTCTGATCTATGCATTTATCAGTAGGGTCAACTCCACAGTTAACTCTATCACCAGACAACAGCATCACCATCAGTACAGTCAACTCCTACTATAGCACTAGGTCCACCCTCTACCAGTCCCTCCACAGATACAGTGGCTTGCAAAAGTATTCACCCTCCTTGGCATTTTTCCTATTTTGTTGCCTTACAATCTGGAATTAAAATAGATTTTTGGGGGGTTGTATCATTTGATTGACACAACATACCTACCTCTTTGAAAATGCAAAATATTTGTTATTGTGAAACAAACAAGAAAAAAGACAAAAAAACTGAAAACTTGAGCGTGCATAACTATTCATCCCCCCAATGTCAATACTTTGTAGAGCCACCTTTTGCAGCAATGACAGCTGCACGTCTCTTAGGGTATGTCTCTATGAGCTTGGCACATCTAGCCACTGGGATTTTTGCCCATTCTTTAAGGCAAAACTGCTCCAGCTCCTTCAAGTTGGATGGGTTCGTTGGTGTACAGCGATCTTTAAGTCATACCACAGATTCTCAATTGGATTGAGGTCTGGGCTTTGACTAGGCCATTCCAAGACATTTAAATGTTTCCCCTTAAACCAATGGAGTGTTGCTTTAGCAGTATGCTTAGGGTCATTGTCCTGCTGGAAGGTGAACTGCCGTCCCAGTCTCAAATCTCTGGAAGACGGAAACAGGTTTCCCTCAAGAATTTCCCTGTATTTAGCGCCATCAATCATTCCTTCAATTCCGACCAGTTTCCCAGTCCCTGACGATTAAAAACATCCCCACAGTATGATGCTGCCACCACCATGCTTCACCATGGGGGTGGTGTTCTTGGGGTGATGAGAGGTGTTGGGTTTGAGCCAGACATAGCATTTTCCTTGATGGACAAAAAGTAAAATTTTAGTCTCATCTGACCAGAGCACCTTCTTCCATATGTTTGAGGAGTCTTCCACATGCCTTTTGACAAACACCAAACGTGTTTGCTTATTTTTTTCTTTAAGCAATGGCTTTTTTCTGGCCACTCTTCTGTAAAGCCCAGCTCTGTGGAGTGTACGGCTGGCTTAAAGTGGTTCTATGGACAGATACTCCAATCTCCGCTGTGGAGCTTTGCAGCTCCTTCAGGGTTATCTTTGGTCTCTTTGTTGCGCCTCTGATTAATGCCCTCCTTGCCTGGTCCGTGAGTTTTGGTGGGCGGCCCTCTCTTGGCAGGTTTGTTGTGGTGCCATATTCTTTCTATTTTTTAATAATGGATTTAATGGTGCTCCGTGGGATGTTCAAAGTTTCTGATATTTTTTAATAACTCAACCCTGATCTGTACTTCTCCACAACTTTATCCCTGACCTGTTTGGATAGCTCCTTGATCTTCATGGTGCCGCTTGCTTGGTGGTGCCCCTTGCTTAGTGGTAATGCAGACTATGGGGACTTTCAGAATAGGTGTATGCTGAGATCATGTGACAGATCATGTGACACTTAGATTGCACACAGGTGGACTTTATTTAACTAATTATGTGACTTCTGAAGGTAATTAGTTGCACTAAATCTTATTTAGGGGCTTCATAGCAAAGGGGGTGAATACATATGCATGCACCACTTTCAGTTTTACATTTTTTTGAGTTTTTTTAAACAAGTAATTTTTTTAATTTGACTTGACCAATTTTGACTACTTTGTGTATGTCCATTACATGAAATCCAAATAAAAATCTATGTTAATTACAGGTTGTAACGTAACAAAATAGGAAAAAGGGGGATGAATACTTTTGCAAGGATATTTTTACAAATCAAAAATGATTTTCAGAAGAAGTCTTTGACTCACCTCCTGAAGTGCCACCATACACATTGGTTAGGCAGCACGAAAAGGTTTACATCAGCAAGAGCAGGGCCGGTCAGGGTTTAGGATTGGGATATCCATCCAGTGTGTAATGAAGTATAGCCAGTTTTATTTACATCATTCCAGCAGTGCAAAACTTGGGAAGGAAGTACATTTTCTTAGAAATATACCTTTTCCCTGTGCTTCTCCGAGCATGCACTTCATATAGCCTAGGCCTATTGCCTAGTATAGGCTATGGATCATTTGACTGAGACCACACTAAATATAGGGTCACTTGCTACTGCGCGCCCTGCAGAGAATCAGAGATGAGGGGCAGCACATACATCGGCATACATACATTTTACTTTGGCACCTAGATTAGTTCTCTCTCTGTAAGCCAATATGGAATTTATAGGCCTTTTTGTATTGTATTGGGACCAATGGAGTGGGTGGAATAGAAAGTGTTGCTGGGCACGTACTGCAGACCTCAGTTGACCATGGAATAACACCATACAGTGCATTGGGAAAGTATTCAGACCCCTTCCCTTTTTCCACATTTTGTTACGTTACAGCCTTATTTTAAAATGTATTACATATGTTTTCCCCCTCATCAGTCTACACATAATACCCTATAATGACAAAGCAAAAACAAGGTTTGCAAACTTACTAAAAATAAAACAAATACCTTATTTCCATAAGTGTTCAGACCCTTTGCTGTGAGACTCGAAATTGAGCTCAGGTTCATCCTGTTTCCATTGATCATCCTTGAAATGTTTCTACAACTTGATTGGAGTCCACCTGTGGTGAATTAATTTGTTTGGACATGTGGAAAGGCACACACCTGTCTATATAAGGGACCACAGTTGACAGTGCATGTCAGAGCAAAAACCAAGCCATGAGGTCGAAGGAATTGTCCGTAGTGCTCCGAGACAGGATTGTGTCAAGGCACAGATCTGGGGAAGGGAACCAAAAAATTTCTGCAGCATTGAAGTAGCCAAGAACACAGTGGCCTCCATCATTCTTAAATGTAATAAGTTTGGAACCACCAAGACTCTTCCTGGAGCTGGCCGCTCAGCCAAAATGCAGGGTGGGACTAATAACAAGGTAACTAATGTAAAATATACTATGTCCATAAAATATATATATAGGTTCAGAACTTGTGAAACAGCACAGTTAAAAATATATGGCAAAAAGAAATCAAACTGGATGGTCTTCAGAAATAGATGGGAGGGGTTGAGGGTAGCAGAAGGATAGGAGTAAAAACAAACAAAATATCATCTGTTTTACAATAGCTGTGTCCATAAAATGTATATAGTATGTATAAGCTGGAAGTAGAAGCCTAAGTGTTGTTGTTCATTCGTTTACTCTAATTAGGGGAGAGGTGGTAGGGTTAGTGGAAAAATACATGGAATGTCCACTGCTGAAACAGCAGCGTAACAAAGCAAAAACATAAACTAAGCCGTTGACCAAAAGGCTGTGGCCAAAAAGGGAGAGTAACACAACAAACACCTCCTCTCCTGGCACACCTATACAGAGGAAGACACAAAGCAATTAGTGGGCCCAGCTGTGTACTAATTGGCTTTACACTGAGTACCTATCCCCTGAGGATGCTGTCGTGTCGTCTTCCTCCGGCTGGTCACTGAACTCTCACAGTATATACATATCCAGTCAAAAATGTGGACACACCTACTCATTCAAGGGTTTTTCTTTATTTTTTACTATTTTCTACATTGTAGAATAATAGTGAAAACATCAAAACTATGAAATAACACATATGCAATCATGTAGAAACCAAAAAAAGTGTTAAACATATCCAAACATATTTTATTTGAGATTCTTCAAAGTAGCTACCCTTTGCCTTGATGACAGCTTAGCACACTCTTGGCATTCTCTCAACCAGCTTCATGAGGTAGTCACCTTGAATCCATTTCAATTAACAGGTGTGCCCTGTTCCCCCCAAAATTGTGGCATTTCTTTCCTTCTTAATACATTTGAGCCAATCAGTTCTGTCAAGGTAGGGGTGGTATGCAGAAGATAGCCACAGGAAAGGAAGACCCAGAGTTACCTCTGCTAAAGTGAATAAATTCATTAGTTACCAGCCTCAGAAATTGCAGCTCAAATAAATGCGTCAAAGAGTTCAAGTAACAGACAAATCCTAACATCAGCTGTTCAGAGTAGACTGCGTGAATCAGGCCTTCATGGTTGAATTGCTGCAAAGAAACCACTACGAAAGAACACCAATAATAAGAAGAGACTTGCTTGGGCCAAGAAACACGAGCAATGGACATTAGACCGGTGGAAATCTGTCCTTTGGTCTGATGAGTCCAAATTTGAGATGTTTGGTTCCAACCGCCGTGTCTTTGTGAGACACAGAGTAGGTGATCGGATGATCTCCGCATGTGTGGAGGAAGAGGTGTGATGATGTGGAGGTGCTTTGCTGGTGACACTGTCTGTGATTTATTTAGAATTCAAGGCACACTTAACCAGCATGCCTATCACAGCATTCTGCAGCGATACACCATCCCATCTGGTTTGCACTTAGTGGGACTATCATTTGTTTTTCAACAGGACAACGACCCAACACACCTTCAGGCTATGTAAAGGCTATTTGACCAAAAAGGAGAGTGATGGAGTGCTGCATCACCCGACCTCAACCCAATTGAGATGGTCTGGGATGAGTTGGACCAGAGTGAAGGAAAAGCAGACAGCAAGTGCTCAGCATATGTGGGAACTCCTTCAACACTGTTGGAAAAGCTGGTTGAGAGTATAAATAAAACCCGACCGTATAATGAAATATCTCTCATCAACCAGAGGTTCAATTTCTTCTTTGTTTTCTCAATAATGGGGTTAAAGTTTAATTCACTCCTTTGTTTTTCATCCTTGCATATAACAATTCCAAGATAAGTAACCTTATCTTTAACTGGGATACCATATACTTCCTGTAAAACACAATCGATGAGTGGAAATAAGACTGACTTATTGGTATTCATTTTCAAACCCGAAACTACTGAAAAGTCTTCAATACAGGAAACTGCTTTAGAAACCTCATTCCTGTCTCTCAAAAATATGGTGGTATCATCAGCCAATTGACATAGTTTAAATTCCTTGCCAAGTGCTGAAACACCTTAAATTCCCTTTCTTGATATGAAGAGCCATAATATGAGTAATCAATAAAAATTAAAATGGACGAATTGGGCAGCTCTGCCTAATGCCACGGCCAATATCAAATCTTTGGGATGTCCCGTGAGCTAATTTTACAGAGCTAGTACAACCACTATATAAAGTTTGGACTGCTTTCAAAAAAATAGTCACCAAAACCCCAGAAAACATATAACTTTGAACATAAACTCATGTTCTACAGTGTCAAAAGCTTTATAAAAATCAACAAACATAAGAAAACTATCATCAAGGATGAGGTCATTATAGTGAATCATATCTAAGATCAGCCTGATGTTATTACTAATGTGTCGACCATGCATAAAACCAGATTATTCTTCATCAATTATATGATGCAAGCCTTGTTTCAACCTCTTAGCAAATACAAAGGCAAATCATTTCCCATCATTATTCAACAGGCTAATGGGTCTCCAGTTGTCTAAAAAATAGTATCCTTATTAGGTTTGGGAATCAAAGTAATTACACCTTGCTTTAAGGAAGCCGGTAGCTCCCCTTTTTCTATTGATTCTTGAAACATTGCAAGAATGAAAGGAATCAATTTATCATTGAATGCTTTATAAAACTTGCTTATTAAACCATCATTTCCAGGGGACCTATTGTCCTTAAGGCTTTTAATAGTCTTTTATCTCAATTTCAGATAACTCATCACAAAAATCCCTGAAATCATCATCTATCTTCTTAGCAATGTTTGCTACATTGTCTAAGAAAATATCTATATTGGAAGTTGGCTGGGCTGATGTATACAGATTCTGATAAAACTGGGCAACATGCTGAGAGATTTCTTTTGGATTTTCATTGGGAGTATTATTAATCATTAATTTACATATGGAAGTCTTTTCACCTGCCCTTTTATCTAAATTAAAGAAATATTTTGTATTTCTCTCTCCCTCTTCCATACATTTTCGTCTTGATCTTACAAACGCTCCCCGGGCCTTTTCCTCATAGATACAGTCTAACTGCATTTGCAATGATGATAGCCCCAGTAATTCCTGATTAGTTAGTTCACTTTTTTTAGTATAATCCATTATTCCCTTTATGATGTCATATTCTTTCTCTCTCTTGGCACGAGCAATTTCTTTCCCCATTGAAATAGCCAAAAGCCTTTATCAAATTGCATTAGCTCCCAGTAACTTCCAAATGTATTCATAACACAGGCACAATTCCAGTATTTATCAATAATTCCTGCTACTTCCTTCTTAAATACTTCATTCTCTAGTAAAGTCTTGTTCATTTTCCAGTAACCTTCACTAACTTTTTTGGGTTGACAAACCATGCATATTTATCTTTATTGAGATCCCTTTGTGGTCTGTTAAAATCAATGGTTCAATTGAGACTGTATCAACCTTGTCAGCCAAATCTTCAGATATCAGCCAGAAATCAATACGGGATTGCATCTTTGGTACTCCATGTAAACATAATCTTATCTTTGTTCTTATGTCTCCAAATATCTAGAACACCTAACTTTAGACATATATTCCTTATCTCACAAACGTAATTGCTATCCTTAGGAAGCCATATATCTAGATGATCATGTAATACTGTATTACAATCTCCACCCCATATTACTTTGGCCAATGGAAATTTAGACATAATTTTACTTATTTTCTTTTCAATGTCTCTAAATAAAATACAGTTACTTGACTTGTTATTGGAAGCATAAATATTTACAACAATGAATTGAACGTGGTTGACATCTACCAATAGCATAATCCATATCCCTGTATTATCTGCTTCATGACTCAATATATGACCCTTAAAGTTGCCTTTTAAAATAGCGACACCTGCTGACCGATTAGTACCAAATATCATTCCCCAATTGAAACTTCCAAAACGCAGTATCCGTGGAACAGGCATGAGTTTCTTGAATGAAATAAAAGTCGGCACTCTTACAATACAAAAATAAAGATTTCCATTTCAAAATATTACGGATTCCCCTGGCAGTAATAGAAAAAACAGAAATGGACATTTACTATTACAGTGTCTATATGAAGAATATTAAACTTGTATACGTTCACATGAATCGTGTTCTCACAAAAAGAAAAGTTCTTACTAGTTGCAAATAAAAACAGTCCTTTGCACCACGCAAGTGGTTGACCTAAATTATATATTTTTTTTTATACAATTGCAAATAACATTGTACCATAGATTGGTAAAACGAATAGCCATCAAGCTAACATTAAGTGTTAGTGCGAATTTCCCTGCCATAAAAAAGTTAAGCTCACACAAACAATGCCCTTTAATCAAGAAATATAAAGTTTTATCAGATGCAAATAAAACTCAGTCCTGCACAACTCACTTGATAAATCCAGCAGTCAACAAGCTAGGAGTCAGCGTGAATTTCCCTTGGCCAACTCAAAGTATGCACTTTTCCCTTCCTTGCTCTCTCAATCATTGGCCACAGACGATTCTGAGCTTCTTTATCAAATGCAGTCAGATCCTCCTTGAACCCCAGGTTGTTCTTTTTTAAATAGTCCTTTTTCTTTGCACTTTTCCATGTCACATCCCTCGATGTCCTGGAGATGAATCTCATGATCACTGGTCGTGGTGGCTGGTTTTCCCCATCTCTCAGCCTACCCAGGCGGTGCACTACATCCAGAGAACTGGAAGTTGCTCCTTGGTTGGGGTATTCAGGTATGAATCACATTCACATTTTAAGGTGTTTGACCACAGTAAAAGGCCAGCAACACTCCGTATTATTCAGCCCCATGAAATGACACCATATATACATTCTACAGACCCTACTTAGTATTCCCCAAAATACTTTTACTGCGGCACCCATAATTTAGTAATATAATAATATATAATAATAGTTTTTGCTCTTTAAGCCAATATGTGTTACATATACAGTGATTCTCATTTGGGGCATTTATTTGACGTTGGAACGTTTTAAAACCCAAATGTAATGCAAATGTCACATAAATATGAACAAATATGCTTCTTTGTTAATCTTTAGACAATTATTTTTCATATATCATGAATAAATACAGATTATTGACACCTTTCTATTATTACGTAGGGGAGTTTTATTTTGAAACATCTCGCAATTTCGTGAGCCGGAAGTACGTTTTTAGTGTTGCTAATGAGACGCTGATTCCTGTTGAGCAATCGGAAAAATGGCAGCGCACAAGTGCAATATTTTTATGCTGGCGTTCGTTCTTTGTGGATTAACATATGTGTTTGTTAGGGCGGACATAGAATACACAAATCATGTGAAAGATGCTGAAAGCGGGGCCGTTGATATAGCACCGAAGACGAATATAGGCGCGTCACTGCAATCAACTAAAACCGAGGACCAAACCCAGACCGCGGAAGAGGAGAGGCAATGGGAGGCCGAAACGAATCCCGCAGATGCCCCAAGCGACAACAAAGCAGACCATGTCCATGATACCATGCAAAACCTTGACAGTCGTCCAGCACCGTATGCAAAAGACCAAACCCAAGAGGCAGCGGAAGAGGAGAGGCAATGGGAGGCTACCGAGGTCAAAGACGCTGACCATGGCCCTGACACCATGCAAACGCCAGACGTCCCTCCACCAACGCCCGCAAAAGATCAGTTTCAGGAAGAGTTGGTGATCAGACCATTGCATTCTGGGGATATCTACGCCAGCTTCCAGTTCCGCACCATGTGGGATACAGACTTCTTACGAGGAAGTAAAGGTAAATAATGTGGTTTAATATGCTGTGTGGGTCAATCACATAATTTATCAAGTAGTCACACAGGGACACCACCTGTCGTCAGTGCATATCCAGCACAGGAGGTTGGTGGCATCTTAATTGGGGAGGACAGTCTCGTGGTAAGGGCAGGAGCAGAGTAAGTGAAATGGTATCAAAGACATGGTTTCCATCTGTTTGATGCTATTCCTTCCGCTCCAGCCATTATTATGAGCCGTCCTCCCCTTAGCAGCCTCCACTGAATTCGTCATGGGCCTGTAGACCCACAGAGCAGGCTTTTGTTCCAGCCCAGCACTAAACATTTCATTCAACCAATCAAGGGCTTGATGAGTTGAATACTTGAACCAGGTGTCTTATTGCTGCTGTGCTATGTTGACTGTAGCTGTGCATTCATTGTCATCAGTACATAGGACCTAGGCCTAATTTGTATGAGGTATGGCCAGTGCACACTTTTGGGAGATTATAGGCCTAGATCTGGTACGTGCACACCCCTAAACTCAAGGATGGATTTTATGAACTACAAATCAAGTCAACATATTAGTATCCTATGAAACTCACTGTTTCCTCCCAAATGTTCATTTTCAGTCAACCACTACCGACTCTTCCCAAAGTCGCTGGGCCAGGTGATTTCAAAGTTCTCTGTGCGCGAGCTCCACATCTCCTTCACTCAGGGCTACTGGAGGACAATGCAGTGGGGCCAGCCATTCCTACCATCACCCCCTGGTGCTGAACTGTGGGTATGGTTCCAGGACACTGTCACTGAGTGAGTGTATATAATATACTGTGTATTTATTTATCCTTACAAGTTCACTTTTCTTTATTGTCGAAGATAATGGAGTAGCTTTAGATCTGTTGAATCATTGTTAGTCGGTTCTGGTGTCAACAAGAGCTGTATGAATACATATGTATGGCTCTAGGGTTGTTCATATGATTTTAATCACTTTTTGGCTGTACCCCTTTTGATTTGAACGAAACAGCCATACATTTTTGCCCATGGTAGAAGTTGTCAGAAGGTGACTTCAAATAGATATCAAACTCAACCATTTATATTTTTCAGTAATGAAGACACTGTTGATGTATCATGGTGGGGTATGCAAAATGGTTCAAATTTGAGCACCTCTATTTCCTGACTGTTTTGGCATTCAGTTCCAAAAAGTCCCTTTCTGACTACTTCTACCATGGGCAAACATGTATGGACGGTTTCTTTCAAATCAAAAGGGGTGCTGTCAGAAAGTGAGTGAAATCATATGGAACGACCCTGTAGTCTCACCCATTTTGTAAACTATGACAGCTATTATTTGGTCCATTGAGTCTTCGCCCATGAACAAATCGCAACATTTGACAGGCATGTCTTTCTTGTGACTGGTTGCAGATACTACCTTTCTCGGCATTAAAGTGATATAGTTGTCTATTAAAGCGAATGATCCACTGAAGTGAATGATCCAGTGCCTTCAGAAAGTATTCACACCCCTTGACTTTTTACACATTTTGTTGTTACAAAGTGGGATTAAAATGGATTTAATAGTTGTTGTTTTTTTGTCAATGATATGCACAAAATAATTATCTTCACTATTTGATTTATATAAGTGTTAAATCACCTTTGGCAGCGATTACAGCTGTGATTCTTTCTGGTAAGTCTAAGAGCTTTGCACACTTGGATTGTACAATATTTGCCCATTTTATTATTTAAAAAAGTGTCAAGCTCTGTCAAGTTGGTTGTTGGTCATTGCTAGACAGACATTTTTAAGTCTTGCTATATATTTTCAAGACAATTTTGTTTTTTAAAGTCAACTTTAACTCAGGAACATTCAATGTCAACTTGCTAAGCAACTCCAGTGTATATTTGGCCTTGTGTTTTAGGTTACTGTCCTGCTGAAAGATTAATTTATCTCCCAGTGTCTGTTGGGAAAGCAGACTGAACCATGTTTTCCTCTAGGATTTTGCCTTTGCTTAGCTCTATTCTGTTTCTTTTTATCCTAAAAAAGCTGTCATGTGTTGCTGGATTTGCCCTAAACATAACGCTTTGTATCCAGGACATAAAGTTAATTTCTTTGTCACATTTTTTGCAGTTTTACTTTAGTGCCTTATTGCAAACAGGATGCATGTTTTGGAATATTTGTACTCTGTACAGGCTTCCTTCTTTTCACTCTGTCATTTATTTTAGTATTGCGGAGTAGGCCTAACTACAATTTTGTTGATCCATCCTCCGTTATCTTTTGTCAGAGCCATTAAACTCTGTAGCTGTTTTAAAAGCACCATTGGCCTCCTGGTGAAATCCCTGAGTGGTTTCCTTCCTCTCCAGCAACTGATTAAGGAAGGTCGCCTATGTCTTTGTAATGTCTGCTTTTTCTTTTTATCCATCTTCCTTATAAGTAAGTGCCCTTGTTTGCGAACCATAGGACAACCTCCCTGGTCTTTGTGGTTGAATCTGTGCTTCAAATTCACTGTTCACCTTGGACCTTAAAGTATGTGTGGGGTACACCGATAGGGTAGTGATTTTAAACATGTTAAACACTATTTTTGCACAGAGTGAGTCCATGCAACTTATTACGTGACTTGTTAAGCACATTTCTACTCCTGAACTTTAGGCTTGCCATAACAAAAGGGTTGAGTACTTATTGGCGGGAGACATTTCAGCTTTTAATTTTTTTAAATTAATTTGTAAACATTTATAAAAACACAATTCCACTTTGACATTATGGGGTATTGTATGTAGATCAGTGACACAATTTCAATGTTAAATTCGGGCTGTAACACAACAAAATGTGGAAAAAAATCAAGGTGTGAATTATTTCTGAAGGCACTGTACCATTCGTTTGATCCTTCGTCTTATAGTGTGGACGGTGCCTGGAAGGAGCTGACCAACGTTCTCTCAGGGATCTTCTGTGCCTCCCTGAACTTCATTGACTCCACCAACACGGTGCAGCCCAGTGCCTCCTTCAAACCTCTAGGCTTGGGCAACGGTAAGTTTCCTCACACTCAACAGTCTCCACAGTAGCTAGCTGACCTCTGAACTGAGGGCAGTGTTCATAAAGCACCAGAGTGAAACAGAGGTACCATCTGTAATTGTCCAGTAAGGAACACTTCTACGGTGTGACAATGAATATGACCCAGTGCCAACCAATGCTTTGTCGTTATGTCAAACTGAAAAGACAATGCCATGAGTCTTTACAGCAGGTGTGGGCAATCCTATGGCTGGTATGCGGGGAGTTTTTACTCAAGCCAAGCGGTAAAACACCTCATTCAACTACCTAAGTAATCATATTCAGGTGTGCATCTTGGCTAGAATATAAGCCTGCAATCCTACCAGCCCTGGTGGGGTGAGATTCCTACTCCTGAACAGAGAGCAGTGCTTTACAACAGCCATATTTTTGTCATATGTACTCAAAAGGAATCTCAAAGCAGTTAGTTAAAGATGTGACACACTACGGTAGTGATGTGTGACTCTCCATAATGCCTCGTCTGTTGATTTTTGTCGTCTCATGTACCTTGTATGTGTCCTCTAATCAGTAACAGACCAGCGCTTCCTCCGCTATGCTGTGTTGCCGCGGGAGATCGTCTGTACTGAGAACCTGACTCCGTGGAAGAAACTCCTTCCCTGTGGCTCCAAGGTACCTGTCTGTCTTATGTTTGATGCTCTTATGAAAGTTGCGTCTAGCCAAAGCTTTAGACTTTAGTACAATACATCTGAAATCTGCTACAACTCCTATGTGTGCAAAGGCTTCCTTCTTGGCTTATGTGTGTGGCTTTGGGTGGTTATTTTTGTTATCCTTTTATTGTAGTTGACTTTGTGTGTGTGGTGATTAACCATGTCCTTCATGTTGCCCCTCTTCTTCCACTAGGCTGGTCTGGCAGTCCTGATGAAGTCTGAGAAACTCTTCCACAGCAGCTTCCACTCCCAGGCTCTACACTTCAGACCTGTGTGTCAGGTAATAGTCTGTAGTGCACATGCACTACCGGTCAAAAGTTTTACAACACCTCATCAATCTAAACGCAATACCACATAATGACAAAGCTATATATATTATTGTTATATATATATATATATATATAACAAACTCAGCAAAAAAGGAACGTCCCTTTTTCAGGACCCTGTCTTTCAAAGGTAATTTGTAAAAATCCAAATAACTTCCCAGATCTTCATTGTAAAGGTTTTTAACACTGTTTCCCATGCTTGTTCAATAAACAATTAATGAACATGCACCTGTGGAACTGTCGTTAAGACACTAACAGCTTACAGACGGTAGGCAATTAAGGTCACAGTTATGAAAACTTAGGACACTAAAGAGGCCTTACTACTCACTCTGAAAAACACCAAAAGAAAGATGCCCAAGGTCCCTGCTCATCTGTGTGAATGTGCCTTGGGCATGCTGCAAGAAGGCATGAGGACTGCAGGTGTGACCAATAAATTGCAATGTCCGTGCTGTGTGACGCCTAAGACAGAGCTACAGGGAGACGGTACGGACAGCTGATCGTCCTCGCAGTGGCAGACCACGTGTAACAACACCTGCACAGGAACGGTACATCCAAACATTACACCTGCGGGACAGGTACAGGATGGCAACAAGAACTGCCTGAGTTACACCAGGAATGCACAATCCCTCCATCAGTGCTCAGACTGTCCGCAATAGGCTGAAAGAGGCTGGACTGAGGGCTTGTAAGCCTGTTGTAAGGCATTCGTGTTTATCGTCGAAGGAATGAGCGTTACACTGAGGCCTGTACTCTGGCGCGGGATCGATTTGGAGGTGGAGGATCCGTCATGGTCTGGGGCGGTGTCACAGCACCATCGGACTGAGCTTGTTGTCATTGCAGGCAATCTCAACGCTGTGCGTTACAGTGAAGACATCCTCCTCCCTCATGTGGTACCCTTCCTGCAGGCTCATCCTGACATGACCGTCCAGCATGACAATGCCACCAGCCCTACTGCTCGCTCTGTGCGTGATTTCCTGCAAGACAGGAATGTCAGTGTTCTGCCATGGCCAGCGAAGAGCCCGGATCTCAATCCCATTGAGCACGTCTGGGACCTGTTGGATCGGAGGGTAAGGGCTAGGGCCATTCCCCCCAGAAATGTCAGGGAACTTGCAGGTGCCTTGGTGAAGAGGGGGGTAACATCTCACAGCAAGAACTGGCAAATCTGGTGCAGTCCATGAGGAGGAGAGTCACTGCAGTACGGAATGCAGTTGGTGGCCACACCAGATGCTGACTGTTACTTTTGACCCCCCCCCCACCCTTTGTCCAGGGACACATTATTCCATTTCTGTTAGTCACATGTTTGTGGAACTTGTTCAGTCTATGTCTCAGTTGTTGAATCTTGTTATGTTCATACACATGTTAAGTTTGCTGAAAATAGTTGACAGTGAGTGGATGTTTCTTTTTTTGCTGAGTGTGTGTGTGTATATGTGTGTATATATATGTGTATATATAGTTGAAGTCGGAATTTTACATACACCTTAGCCAAGTACATTTAAACTCAGTTTTTCACAATTCCTGACATTTAATCCAAGTAAAAATTCCCTGTCTTAGATCAGTTAGGATCACCACTTTATTTAAAGAATGTAAAATGTCAGAATAATAGTAGAGAGAATGATTTATTTCAGCTTTTATTTCTTTCATCACATTCCCAGTGGGTCAGAAGTTTACATACACTCAATTAGGATTTGGTAGCATTGCCTTTAAATTGTTTAACTTGGGTCAAACGTTTCGGGTAGCCTTCCATGAGCTTCCCACAATAAGTTGGGTGAATGTTGGCCCATTCCTCCTGACCGAGCTGGTGTAACTGAGTCAGGATTGTAGGCCTCCTTGCTTGCACACGCTTTTTCAGTTCTGCCGACAAATGTTCTATAGGATTGAGGTCAGGGCTTTGTGATGGCCACTCCAATAGCTTGACTTTGTTGTCCTTAAGCCACTTTGCCACAACTTTGGAAGTATGCTTGGGGTCCTTTTCCATTTGGAAGACCCATTTGCGACCAAGCTTTAACTTCCTGACTGATGTCTTGAGATGTTGCTTCAATATATCCACATAATTACCTTTCCTCATGAAGCCATCTATTTTGTGAAGTGCACCAGTCCCTCCTGCAGCAAAGCACATGATGCTGCCACCTGGGTGCTTCACGGTTGGGATGGTGTTTTTCGGCTTGCAAGCCTCCCCCTTTTCCCTCCAAACATAACGATGGTCATTATGGCCAAACAGTTCTATTTTTGTTTCATCAGACCAGAGGACGTTTCTCCAAAAAGTACGCTCTTTGTCCCCATGTGCAGTTGCAAACAGTAGTCTGGCGGTTTTGGAGCAGTGGCTTCTTCCT
This sequence comes from Salvelinus alpinus, assembly GCF_045679555.1. Lineage (NCBI taxonomy): Eukaryota > Metazoa > Chordata > Actinopteri > Salmoniformes > Salmonidae > Salvelinus > Salvelinus alpinus. The sequence goes on from NC_092102.1 coordinate 10,845,374, forward strand.
TGCTGAGCAGCCTATCAGCCTTGCTGAGCGTCCTATGTTGACATAAGACTCGTTTTACTGTGGATACAGATACTTTTGTACCTGTTTCCTCCAGCATCTTCACAAGGTCCTTTGCTGTTGTTCTGGGGTTGATTTGCACTTTTCGCATCAAAGTACATTCATCTCTAGGAGACAGAACGCATCTCCTTCATGAGCAGATTGACTGCTGCGTGGTCCGATGGTGTTTATACTTGCGTACTATTGTTTGTACAGATGAACGTGGTACCTTCAGGCGTTTGGAAATTGCTCCCAAGGATGAACCAGACTTGTGGAGGTCTACATTTTGTTCTGAGGTCTTGGCTGAATTTCCCATGATGTCAAGCAAAGAGGCACTGAGTTTGAAGGTAGGCCTTGAAATACATCCACACGTACACCTCCAATTGACTCAAATGAGTTCAATTAGCCTATCAGAAGCTTCTAATGCCATAACAGCATTTTCTGGAATTTTCCACGCTGTTTAAAGGCACAGTCAATTTAGTGTATGTAAACTTCTGACCCACTGGAATTGTGATAGTGAAAATCTGTAAACAATTGTTGGGAAAATTACTTGTGCCTTGCACAAAGTAGATGTCCTAACTGACTTGCCAAAACTATAGTTTGTTAACAAGAAATTTGTGGAGTGGTTGAAAAACGAGTTTTAATGACTCCAACCTAAGTGTATGTAAACTTCCGACTTCAACTGTGTGTGTGTATATATATATACACTGCTCAAAAAAATAAAGGGAACACTTAAAGAACACAATGTAACTCCAAGTCAATCACACTTCTGTGAAATCAAACTGTCCACTTAGGAAGCAACACTGATTGACAATACATTTCACATGCTGTTATGCAAATGGAATAGACAAAAGGTGGAAATTATAGGCAATGAGCAAGACACCCCCAATAAAGGAGTGCTTCTGCAGGTGGTGACCACAGACCACTTCTCAGTTCCTATGCTTCCTGGCTGATGTTTTGGTCACTTTTGAATGCTGGCGGTGCTTTCACTCTAGTGGTAGCATGAGACGGAGTCTACAACCCACACAAGTGGCTCAGGTAGTGCAGCTCATCCAGGATGGCACATCAATGCGAGCTGTGGCAAGAAGGTTTGCTGTGTCTGTCAGCGTGGTGTCCAGAGCATGGAGGCGCTACCAAGAGACAGGCCAGTACATCAGGAGACGTGGAGGAGGCCGTAGGAGGGCAACAACCCAGCAGCAGGACTGCTCCCTCCGCCTTTGTGCAAGGAGGAGCACTGCCAGAGCCCTGCAAAATGACCTCCAGCAGGCCACAAATGTGCATGTGTCAGCATATGGTCTCACAAGGGGTCTGAGGATCTCATCTCGGTACCTAATGGCAGTCAGGCTACCTCTGGCGAGCACATGGAGGGCTGTGCGGTCCCACAAAGAAATGCCACCCCACACCATGACTGACCCACCGCCAAACCGGTCATGCTGGAGGATGTTGCAGGCAGCAGAACGTTCTCCACGGCGTCTCCAGACTCTGTCACATGTGCTCAGTGTGAACCTGCTTTCATCTGTGAAGAGCACAGGGCGCCAGTGGCGAATTTGCCAATCTTGGTGTTCTCTGGCAAATGCCAAACGTCCTGCACGGTGTTGGGCTGTAAGCACAACCCCCACCTGTGGACGTCGGGCCCTCATACCACCCTCATGGAGTCTGTTTCTGACCGTTTGAGCAGACACATGCACATTTGTGGCCTGCTGGAGGTCATTTTGTAGGGCTCTGGCAGTGCTCCTCCTTGCACAAAGGCGGAGGTAGCGGTCCTGCTGCTGGGTTGTTGCCCTCCTACGGCCTCCTCCACGTCTCCTGATGTACTGGCCTGTCTCCTGGTAGTGCCTCCATGCTCTGGACACTACGCTGACAGACACAGCAAACCTTCTTGCCACAGCTCGCATTGATGAGCTGCACTACCTGAGCCACTTGTGTGGGTTGTAGACTCCGTCTCATGCTACCACTAGAGTGAAAGCACCGCCAGCATTCAAAAGTGACCAAAACATCAGCCAGGAAGCATAGGAACTGAGAAGTGGTCTGTGGTCACCACCTGCAGAACCATTCCTTTATTGGGGGTGTCTTGCTAATTGCCTATAATTTCCACCTTTTGTCTATTCCATTTGCACAACAGCATGTGAAATTTATTGTCAATCAGTGTTGCTTCCTAAGTGGACAGTTTGATTTCACAGAAGTGTGATTGACTTGGAGTTACATTGTGTTGTTTAAGTACTCCCTTTATTTTTTTGAGCAGTGTATATATATATATATATATATATACACATTCAAGGATTTTTCTTTATTTTTACTATTTTCTACATTGTAAAATAATCGTGAAGGCATTAAAACTATGAAATAACACACATGAATCATGTAATAACCTAAAGTTTTAAGCTAATTTTAAAATATATTTGAGATTCTTCAAATGGCCACCCTTTGCCTTGATGACAGCTTTGCACACTCTTGGCATTCTCTCAACCAGCTTCACCTGGAATGCTTTTTCAACAGTCTTGAAGCAGTTCCCACATATGCTGAGCACTTGTTGGCTGCTTTTTCTTCACTCTGCGGTCCGACGGTCGTTTCTCTTTGCTCTTTTTAGCTGTTTTTGCCATAAAATGGACTTGGTCTTTTACTAAATAAGGCTATCTTCTGTATACCCCCCTATCTTGTCACAACACAACTGATTGGCTCAAACACATTAAGAAGGAAAGAAATTCCTCAATTTAACTTTTAAGAAGGCACACCTGTTAATTGAAATGCATTCCAGGTGACAACCTCATGAAGCTGGTTGAGAGAATGCCAAGATTGTGTAGAGCTGGATTGAAGGCAAAGGGTGGCTACTTTGAAGAATCTCAAATGTAAAATATATTTTTATTTGTTAAACACTTTTTTGGTTACTACAAGACTCCATATGTGTTATTTCATAGTTCTGATATCTTCACTATCATTATACAATGTGGAAAGTAGTAAAAATAAAGAAATTCCCTTGAATGGTAATAAATGTGTGTGTGTGTGTGTGTGTATATATATATATATACACACACACACAAAGAAGCAATAAAACTGGCCTTCTGTAGACTAGTTGAGTATCTGGAGCATCAGCATTTGTGGGTTCGATTACAGGCTCAAAATGGCCAGAAACAAAGAACTTTCTTCTGAAACTCGTCAGTCTAGCCGTGTTCTGAGAAATGAAGGCTATTCCATGCGAGAAATTGCCAAGAAACTGAAGATCTCGTACAACGCTGTGTACTACTCCCTTCACAAAACAACACAAACGGGCTCTAACCAGAATAGAAAGTGGAGTGGTAGGCCCCAGTGCACAACTGAGCAAGAGGACAAGTACATTAGAGTGTCTAGTTTGAGAAACAGACCCCTCACAAGTCCTCAACTGGCAGCTTCATTAAATAGTACCCGCAAAACACCAATGTCAACAGTGAAGAGGCGACTCCAGGGAGCTGGCCTTCTAGGTAGAGTTGCAAAGAAAAAGCCATATGTCAGACTGGACAATAAAAATAAAAGATTAAGATGGGCAAAAGAACACAGACACTGGACAGAGTCGCCTCTTCACTGTTGACGTTGAGACTGGTGTTTTGCGGCTACTATTTAATTAAGCTGTCAGTTGAGGACTTTTTTGGGAGATTTACTTTTCAAATAACCGAATGTGAAGTTTTAATTTGAATTAAGGGAAAAAGGCCATTATTGAACATGCGTTGAGACATTCTTACTAATCTGCTAGAGAACCAGGTCTGATTTTAAGTATAACTTGTGAGGTCTAATGCCCTCCGAAATCAAATTAATTATGTAAATGGGCCAGTTTTAATTTTGTCTGGCTTGCTGTTCCAAATAAAATAGATTTTTTTTTGCTCATATCATTTAAAAAACAAGTCGCTAGGTGTAGGCAAGGCCATAAGAAAATAGGTCAACTGGGATATGACTGAAGAGTTAAATCGGGGTGAATTCTTTCCACAAATAGATAGATCTTGTTACCATGGAAAGGAAAATACCTATCTATTTTTGTTAACTTTCTATTAAAATGTATTATAGTGAGAATCTTTTGGGATATGAATTAAGCTTTAGTGCGCATGGAACATTTCTGGGATCTTTTATTTCAGCTCATGAAACATTGGACCAACACGTTACATGTTCTGTTCATATTTTTGTTCAGTGTAGTTGGTCGTAGTCATTTTTGAATGTAAGAGTGTAGGAATAGAGAATCTTCGTTAATTGTCTCACTGTCTTCATTGTCTCAAACAAAACCACGGGTTTCTCCTTCCATGCTACATCGTTCCATCCTATCCTAATCCCATTTTAAATCTTGTCACTTTTGATGAGCCCCAGCCTTGATATGACACTCTACGGTTGTTTCAGGACTGGAAGTGCAAATCCACAGTGTGGGAGCTGAGACAGACACTGAACGTGGTGTTCGACCTGCACACCTCTGGCCAGGGCAAACGAGGTGAGAGGCCTCTTGCATTCAGTATTATACCCCTTTCACACACAAAAGCTGAACTGTACTGCACTGGCCTGTTTATGCATCCACCATATATTTGCTGGAAACTTAAAGGAAAATAAGAGCCAGCACAGTACGGTTCAGGCCTGCATGATAGTGTGAAAATGGTATAAGTAATTTCACCTCACTATTGCTAAAACACACCGGTGTTACCAAGATCCACTGTACCTTCCACCGATTCATGTAGGTGCTAGGCTTGAACGGTATATCATATATATGTACTGTATGCTGGGGTATTTGGGGGGGGGAAATACGGGATGGTTTTTCAATACTGTCAACTATTTATTTGAGGTTTTTCAATAAATCAGAATACTTTTAGCTTTTTAAGCAAATTCCTGCAGTGCAATAAATTAGGAGATGAAGCAGATTGCGTTCTTCATTTTACCTTTCTCGTGAGTCCAGCTGTGTATTAGGTTTAACTTGTTAGTTAGCTAATAAGTAAGTGGCTGAATTAATAAGGAGATTGTGCGTCATATTGTTTTATCTTTCTGCCGTGTTTGAGAAGTCAAATCGCTTTGGATGAGTTATCTGTACAGCTGCCATCTTGATTTCCTTGCGTTTATTTTTTCTCCTCTCCATTCTCGGCCCGTCAGCTCCTTCCCCCTCTTCCCTGAGCAGGCAGGCCCGTGGCCCTAGCGACTGCACACAGACTCAGTGTGTACACATGCTGCTCCAGAGCCAGTACTATTCTTCCTTCAGACAAGCATGAATCAAAACTTTGTTCTTCTGCACAATATCTCTCGTTCACATTTGTTTGAAAATGCCCAGACTCACCAAACATTACATTCGGTGGCTCCTACCTACACTTGTATAAACGTTATGAGCTGGATTGTCTGTCTTTGCAGTTCGTTTATTTTCAAATGTTGTTAGCTTTCTGGTAATGGTCGCCCCCTGTGGTCTTTAAAAAAGAAAAATGTGTGCCCCTTGTGTACTAAGACGGTAATACTGTAAATCCCGGGATGAGAGAAAGACGGTATAAAAATCTGGATAACCCCCAACCTAGGTAGGTGTATTTGCGTGATAGCTAGATGTTACATAGCAAAAAGGGCATGTTTTTCAAATAAAATCAAACTTGATTTAAAGTGCATTTAAAGTTGCAAAACCCGTTACAGTGAAACAATGAAATGAAAGAAATAAAGAACAAACAACTTTTCATAAAAGTTGTGTATGTCTAATGCGGTGTACAGACATTGACCTTATTGTGCTCCTTGAAAAAGACTGTACACTACCTTTTTTTAAATACAAAAGGGGCCAAGATGAATGTGATGTTGGTTATTGGGTGTTTTGACAGAGTGGTCCCTGTTCAAGATGTTCTCTCGCACCCTGACTGAAGCCTGCCCGCTGGCCTCCTCCAGTAAAGTGTACGTGGACGTCACAGACAACCCTCAGGTCAGCAACTTTACATTACTAACTTTACCCAACTCCACATTCTATTCAGTTAGCAGACAATCTTACTCTTGAGTGCATAAGCATTATTGTTAATTCATTGATGTGTGAATCAATGTTTGTATATGAATGCTTGCATGTGTGCGATTTGTTAACTCTAAAACATCAGACAACACTATGGAGAAGTGTTATTCTATGGTAATTATGCAGGCAGGTGTTGTTATTGTATTTCCCCTACAGGGAGAGCTGTTTGAGCTGAGCCCAACCACTCCCCTGCTCAGCCAGGCTGTGGTGCTTGGGGACCGGAGGACCTACTCGGTCTACGACCTCACTAACCAGGCCACGTTCGGACAAACGCGCTCCCTCAACATGCTGCTGCGCTGGAGAGCAGCCGAGAGTGGTGAGTGACCTATAAAGAACACAACACCTGAGCTGCATTTAATTCCAGAAAATATGTTCTTTCCCTCGAATGTCTGTTCCCCTCCCTTCACAAATTGCTGTTACACAAGTGGAATAAGGAACAATCCCTATCCGTCTTGTATAATAACAAAAACTGCTCAACACCATTTACAATACAATTATTATGCAGTTACTAAAATAATAAGAAACTTCATGTTAATACAATGTTACTAGTATAATTTGCAGTTACTGCTAGGGCTGTTGCGGTGACCGTATTACTGCGACACCGGCGGTCACGAGGCATGAAGGCAGTCAAACTCCACATGACCGCTTAGTCATGTTAATTAGGCTTCTCCAAGCTCTGATGCTGCTGATGGTCATTAGTAGCCTACCAAACTTGCTGACTGCCTGGCACTGAGCACTCTTGTCCCTCTAATCACTCTGACATCAATGCAAATGTGTTTGAAAATCTGAACAAACACTGAATGAAAGCCCATGAGCTCATGTTGTGCAACATTTCTGTAGGCTATGCAATTGCGGGAGAAAACAGAGTGATGGCCTCTACTAAAAAGAGGGGGATCCCATCAGCTTTCTATAGGCTAGGCCTACTATATTTATTTCTTAACTTTCGTAATATTAAGCACATAGGCTATGCTCCTGTTTGGAAGATAAACAATCTGGCTGGCATGAAAATGACCCACGGGAAAGCGTCCTCCATTCGCTATTTAAGTGCATAGTTGACATTTATTGTTTCCCGCTGCCTCTGTTTCTAGACGGGTGCATGGTAATGGTCCATTGTAAATTAAAACAAATTTCTCACACCTTATTTACTATATGTAAAGACGAGATTAAATCAAGAATAGTCGGATTGGTGACAATATTAGCCTATCACTTGTGAATTATATACAGTTGAAATTAGAAGTTTACATACACCTTAGACAAATATATTTAAACTCAGTTTTTCACAATTTCTGGCATTTAATTATTGTAAAAATTCCCTGTCTTAGGTCAGTTAGGATCACCACTTTATTTTAAGAATATGAAATGTCATTATAATAGTAGTGATTTATCACATTCCCAGTGGGTCAGAAGTTTACATACACTCAATTAGTATTTGGTAGCATTGCCTTTTTAAATTGCTAACTTGGGTCAAACGTTTCAAGTAGCCTTCCACAAGCTTCCCACAATAAGTTGGGTGAATTTTGGCCCATTCCTCCTGACAGAGCTGGTGTAACTGAGTCATGTTTGTAGGTCTCCTTGCTTGCAAACGTTTTTTCAGTTCTGCACACACATCCTATAGGATTGAGGTCAAGGCTTTGTGATGGCCACTCCAATAGCTTGACTTTGTTGTCCTTAAGCCATTTTGCCATAACTTTAGAAGTATGCTTGGGGTCATTGTCCATTTGGAAGACCCATTTGCGACCAAGCTTTAACTTCCTGGCTGATGTCTTGAGATGTTGCTTCAATATATCCACAATTTCCTTTCCTCATGATGCCATCTATTTTGTGAAGTGCACCAGTCCCTCCTGCAGCAAAGCACATGATGCTGCCACCTGGGTGCTTCACGGTTGGGATGGTGTTTTTCGGCTTGCAAACCTCCCCCTTTTTCCCTCCAAACATAACGATGGTCATTATGGCCAAACAGTTCTATTTTTGTTTCATCAGACCAGAGGACGTTTCTCCAAAAAGTACGATCCTTGTCCCCATGTGCAGTTTCAAACCGTAGTCTGGCTTTTTTTATGGCGCAGTGGCTTCTTTCTTGCTGAGTGGCCCTTCAGGATATGTCGATATAGATACTTTTGTACCGGTTTCCTCCAGCATCTTCACAAGGTCCTTTGCTGCTGTTCTGGGTTTGATTTGCACTTTTCGCACCAAAGTACATTCATCTCTAAGAGACAGAACGCGTCTCCTTCCTGAGCTGTATGAAGGCTGCGTGGTCCCATGGTGTTTATACTTGCGTACTATTGTTTGTACAGATGAACGTGGTACCTTCAGGCGTTTGGAAATTGCTCCCAAGGATGAACCAGACTTGTGGAGGTCTACAATGTTTGTTTTTTTCTGAGGTCTTGGCTGATTTCTTTTGATTTTCCCATGATGTCAAGCAAAGAGGCACTGAGTTTGAAGGTAGGCCTTGAAATACATCCACCTTCAATTGACTCAGACTAATTGACATAATTTATCAGAAACTTCTAAAGCTTTGACATAATTTTCTGGAATTTTCCAAGCTGTTTAAAGGCACAGTCAACTTAGTGTATGTAAACTTCTTACCCACTGGAATTGTGATACAGTGAATTATAAGTGAAATAATCTATCTGTCTAAACAATTGTTGGAAAAAGTACTTGTCATGCACAAAGTAGACGTCTTAACCGACTTGCCAAAGCTATAGAAATTTGTGGAGTGGTTGAAAAACGAGTTTTAATGACTCCAACCTAAGTGTATGTAAACTTCCGACTTAAACTGTATTATCACTTGTGAATGATGTCCAGCAAAATAAACTGCTTTTGTTTTTTTGCAACTTTTCCGAATCATAGTCGCACACCTCATGTAACCTAGCCCATAGGCATATATGTTTTGATAATGTTTGTATCACAAGTGAAGTGGCCAAATAACTTCTTAAAATTAAGCACATTAATCTGCTTTACAAGGGGAGTAGAGCCTAACTGGCATACATAAGCACCGTGTGAGTTTCAAGTTTGTTAATTTTTCTATAAAAATGCACCTTTTTATAATGAAAGCATTACAGCACTCAGGGAGAAGGGCACAACGCAGCACTCTCATTCACAATTTACCCCAATCTGGTCTGTATGATATGACTAATGATGATTTGAAGAAAAGTTTGTAGAACAACTAAATTTACATAAATATCTTTAAATTAAGCATATAGGAGTACCTCTTTCTTTGTTAACCGCTCAACTCAGAATAGCCGCATGTGAGCAGTCCCTCAAATCGTTTTAGAGCTTTGTTCAATTGTATTCTTCATACTATAAAATAATGCCACTGAAGTCTAAGCAAATCTTGCAAATCTTGTCTGCTAAATGAACTAGTGTAACCCACAGCCATTTGGCATAGCCAGATCAGGACATAACATAAGGACAACTCAAAGTATGCTATTCTGTTCTTCTGAAATAGACTACATAGCCCTAGTTACTGCACAGTAAGATCAGGTAATGTGTTCCCGAAAAAGGTGAAAAAATTGTGATATAAATTAATTTCCATGTAGAGCATATAAAATGGTGTCTGTATAAAACTCACCATAGAAATTATATTTATATTCTAGTAATTTTATGATTGACAATATGAACACTCCCTCTTTCCCCTCCCCAGGAGACATGCTGCGTCCCCTACTGCATGGAGAGCGCTACGTGGCCGGCTACGGGCTGCAGACGGGAGAGATCCACACCCTGATGTACAACAACCACCCATACCGGGCCTTCCCCGTACTCCTGCTAGAAACTGTGCCCTGGTACCTGCGCCTCTACATCCACACGCTCACTGTCACCAGCAAGGGCCGTGACAACAAACCCAGTGAGTACTTCAGTGCCGCTGTTCACCTGCTGACACTGTTCCACCTAAGCCTGATATAAATGGCAGCTACCTATTGATAACAGTTGAGGGAAAGGCCATTTCTTCCCACATGGGGGAGCACATGCTTCAGTATCATAAAGCCTCATGCAGCCACAAAATGTGCCTGACCTAAAATGTTATATTTTGAAGAGAACTTGACAAAGCGAAAACAGGTTTTTGACATTTTTATAATTATATTAAAAATAAAGAACATACCTTATTTACGTAAGTATTCAGACCCTTTGCTCTCAGACTCAATGAATCTCAGATGCATCCTTTTTCCGTTTATCATTCCTGCGATGTTTCTACAACTTGATTGGCGTCCACCTGTGGTAAATTCAATTGATTTGAAAAGGCACACACCTGTCTATATAAGGTCCCACAATTGACAGTGCATGTCAGAGCAAAAACCAAGCCATGAGGTGAAACTAATTGTCCATACATCTCCGAAACAGGATTTTGTTGATGCACAGATCTGGGGAAGGGTACCAACAAATTTCTGCAGCATTTAAGGTTCCCAAGAACACAGTGGCCTCCTTCGTTCTTAAATGGAAGAAGTATGGAACCTCCAAGACCCTTCCTAGAGCTGGCCGGACAGCCAAACTGAGCAATCTGGAGAAGGACCCGATGGTCCCTCTGACAAATCTCCATAGTTCTTCTGTGGACATGGGAGAACCTTCCAGAAGGACAACCATCTCTGTAGCACTCCACTAATCAGGCCTTTATGGTTGAGTGGCCAGACGGAAGCCACTCCTCAGTAAAAGGCACATGATAGCCCGCTTGGAGTTTGCCAAAAGGCCCCTAAAGAACTCTGGTCTGATGAAACCACGATTGAACTCTTTGGCCTGAATGCGTCACGTCTGGAGGAAACCTGGCACCATCCTTATGGTGAAACATGGTGGCGGCGTTTTTCAGCGGCAGGGACTGGGAGACTAGTCCGGATCGAGGGAAAGATAAACGGCGCAAATGACAGAGAGATCCTTGATGAAAACCTGCTCCAGAGCGCTCAGGACCTGACTGGGGCGAAGGTTCACCTTCCAACAGGACGCTGACCCTAAGCACACAGCCAAGACAATGCAGGAGTGGCTTTGGAACATCCTTGAGTAACATCTTTGAGTGGCACAGCCAGAGCTCGGACTTTAACCCGATCGGACATCTCTGGAGAGACCTGAAAATAGCTGTGCAGCAACGTTCCCCATCCAACCTGACAGAGCTTGAGAGGATCTGCAGAGAAGAATGGGAGAAACTCCCCAGATACAGGTGCGCCAAGCTTGTAGCGCCATACACAAGAAGACTCTGGTCTGTAATCGCTGCCAAAGGTGCTTCAACAAATAACTGAGTAAAGGGTCTGAATACTTATGTAAATGTGATATTTCAGTTTTTTTATGAATGTGTACAAATTCAAAAAAAACTGGTCGCTTTGGGGTGATGTGTGTTTGTAGATTGAGGGAACATTTATTTAATATTTTTTTTAACGTAACAAAATGTGGGAAAAGTCAGGGTACTTTGAATGCACTGTAGTTTCATTCAATCAATGAATGAATCAAAGTTCAATGTTGGTATTATTTTCTCCTTCATGGCATGAAGAGTGAAATAGCTCATAAACTGAGGACTTCTATGAGAAGATTGATTGGATTCTTTCTCTCGTTGATATGTTTCACACCTTTCCAAATCAGACTCAAAATAGGGACTTCATTATCATAATGTGGGATGTAATGGGTATACAGTTGAAGTCGGAAGTTTACATAGTTATATTGGAGTCATCAAAACTCGTTTTTCAACCACTCCACAAATTTCTTGTTAACTATAGCTTTGGCAAGTCGGTTAGGACATCTACTTTGTGCATGACGCAAGTAATTTTTCCAACAATTGTTTACATACAGATTATTTCACTTATAATTCACTGTATCACAATTCCAGTGGGTCCGAAGTTTACGTACACTAAGTTGATTGTGCCTTTAAACAGCTTGGAAAATTACAGAAAATATTGTCATGGCTTTAGAAGCTTCTGATAGGCTAATTGACATCATTTTAGTCAATTGGAGGTGTACCTGGATGTATTTCAAGGCCTACCTTCAAACTCATTGCCTCTTTGCTTGACACCATGGGAAAATCAAAAGAAATCAGCCAAGACCTCAGGAAAAAAATTGTAGACCTCCACAAGTCTGGTTCATCCTTGGGAGCAATTTCCAAACGCCTGAAGGTGCCACGTTCATCTGTACAAACAATAGTACGCAAGTATAAACACCATGGGACCACGCAGCCTTCATACAGCTCAGGAAGGCGATGCGTTCTGTCTCCTAGAGATGAATGTACTTTGGTGCGAAAAGTGCAAATCAAACAGCAGCAAAGGACCTTGTGAAGATGCTGGAGGAAACCGGTACAAAAGTATCTATATCGACATATCCTATCAGCAAAGAAGGCACTGCGCCAAAACCGCCATAAAAAATCCAGACTACGGTTTGCAACTGCACATGGAGACAAAGATCGTACTTTTTCGAGAAATGTTCTCTGTTCTGATGAAACAAAAATAGAACTGTTTGGCCATAATGACCATCGTTATGTTTGGAGGAAAAAGGGGGAGGATTGCAAGCTGAAGAACACCATCCCAACCGTGAAGCACGGGGGTGGCAGCATCATGTTGTGGGGGTGCTTTGCTGCAGGAGGAACTGGTGCACTTCCCAAAATAGATGGCATCATGAGGAAGGAAAATTATGTAGATATATTGAAGCAACATCTCAAGAGATCAGTCAGGAAGTTAAAGCTTGGTCGCAAATGGGTCTTCCAAATGGAAAAGGACCCCAAGCATACTTCCAAAGTTGTGGCAAAATGGCTTAAGGACAACAAAGTCAAGGTATTGGAGTGGCCAAAGCCCTGACCTCAATCCTATAGAACATTTGTCGGCAGAACTGAAAAAGCGTGTGCAAGCAAGGAGGCCTACAATCCTGACTCAGTTACACCAGCTCTGTCAGGAGGAATGGGCCAAAATTCATCCAACTTATTGTGGGAAGCTTGTGGAAGGCTACTCAAAAAGTTTGACCCAAGTTAAACAATTTAAAGGCAATGCTGCCAAATACTAATTGAGTGTATGTAAACTTCTGACCCACTGGGAATGTGATGAAAGAAATAAAAGCTGAAATAAATCATTCTCTATACTATTATTCTGACATTTCACGTTCTTAATATAAAGTGGTGATCCCAACTGACCGAAGACGGGGAATTTTTACTATGATTAAATGTCAGGATTTGTGAAAAACTGAGTTTAAATGTATTTGGCTAAGGTGTATGTAAAATTCCGACTTCAATTGTATGGGCTTCTCTATTCGCAACAGAAAATTTACAGTCAAATGATTTGGCGTAAATGAAAGCAAGCACCAAAAGCTTGATAAGTGTATGACATGTGAAAGCTTAATTACAATATTAGTGGGAACGGAATATAATTGGATAATTACAGGAAAGTTAGTTCAGATTGCTGCAGCGTGTGGATCGCTATTTCTAAGATCAATATGAACAGTGCCCTGTGCTTGAAGTTGAATAGGCACTTTACTAACAAGGGGGCTTTGTTAAAGCACTATTTAAGAAATGAGAGAGAGGCTTACCGGTTTGACAGATGCAATTATGTTATCCATATATTTTTGTCGATAGCCCTATAGCTATGTCCTCCCATTCTCTCGTCATGCACTTCTGCGTCGGACTCGGGCCTGATGTCTGGGGTGGAAAATTTACTTCTGAAAGTACCATGCTTAGATTCACAATAACATTTCAGATTGAATTCTTTCCAAACAGCGATAGTTTAGTTCCAAACAAGACACACTAGTTTTGCTTTGGAGAAACACTGTTCAATTTAATAGAGTAGGTAGTTCTACTAACATAGTTATTGGTGATTCTACCACTGTAATAAGATCTTCATTTTTATATTTTCATTGAATTAGCCCACTAACCACATGTTAATTGTGTAGTTTAACCTATTGTGTAGGGCTTTGAATTGGGCAGCTAGTAGGCTATTTGCTAATAGGCTAATTATGTTCAGACTAGTTACAAACTCAGGAACAAATTGGCTGGAGGCCAAACCAATCTGTATATTCAATCATCATCATTCAGATCATTCAAATGTGTGGATATAGGCCTAGTACTAAACTTGAAGAACTTATGATTTGTCTCTGGGAAATTGTAGTTGCTCACCAGTGCTATTTTTATTGCTATACAGCACTAGTCCTCTTACATTTTAATTCCAGGTTGCATATCACAATATTTAAGCGCATATCAGATTGTCTGCTCTGCCCATAAGTCACACCAAGCATAGGGTCACTATAATATTTTTTTACCAGTGAACAAACTATGACATATCTCCCCAATATTGTCTGATGTATATAATTAATGTATTACATGAATGGTGGCCATAGCCACCATTCTGACCATCCTACCGATCCTCGACTTCGTTGATGTCATTTACAAAATAGCCTCCAATACCCTACTCAATAATTTGGATGCTGTCTATCACAGTGCCATCCGTTTTGTCACCAAAGCCCCATATACTACCCACCACTGTGACCTGTACACTCTCGTTGGCTGGCCCTCGCTTCATACTCGTCGCCAAACCCACTGGCTCCAGGTCATCTGCAAGACCCTGCTAGGTAAAGTCCCCCCTTATCTCAGCTCGCTGGTCACCATAGCAGCACCCACCTGTAGCACACGCTCCAGCAGGTATATCTCTCTGGTCACCCCCAAAGCCAATTCCTCCTTTGGCCGCCTCTCCTTCCAGTTCTCTGCTGCCAATGACTGGAACGAACTACAAAAATCTCTGAAACTGGAAACACTTATCTCCCTCACTAGCTTTAAGCACCAGCTGTCAGAGCAGCTCACAGATTACTGTACCTGTACATAGCCCATCTATAATTTAGCCCAAACTACTACCTCTTCCCCTACTGTATTTATTTATTTATTTAGCTCTTTTGCACCCCATTATTTCTACTTTGCACATTATTCCACTACAAATCTACCATTCCAGTGTTTTACTTGCTATATTGTATTTACTTCGCCACCATGGCCTTTTTTTGCCTTTACCTCCCTTATCTCACCTCATTTGCTCACATTGTATATAGATTTATTTTTCTACTGTATTATTGACTGTACGTTTGTTTTACTCCATGTGTAACTCTGTTGTTGTATGTGTCGAACTGCTTTGCTTTATCTTGGCCAGGTCGCAATTGTAAACGAGAACTTGTTCTCAACTAGCCTAACTGGTTAAATAAAAAAAAATAAAAAAATAGCCCTTCCGAAAATACATTTAAATCATGTTTTAATGCACTTTTTTTTTTTACCCTGCTCTGTGTATTCAATGTATTCCATTTAAAATGTGGCTCCCAGTGTGGCTAGTTCCAGGGCTATTATGACGCATCTGACAGTTCCTTCTCTATATGTTCCTAGGGCAGAGGTGTTGCCTAGCAACACATGCCTCAGCGGGAGACAAGGTCTGCATATTCCCATGATTTGTGAATCTATCCGGACAGTACAGCTAGCGCAACAGCTAAATTGGCTTTAAAAAAATACTATTTCATCTAATAGGGAGAAGTAGCTAACAAAATAACTACATTATGGTATTCACTAATCATAAACTATTTACATAATAGAAATTTGGGTACAGTTGTGTACACAATTCTTACTCGCCTAATGTTTTATATTGATAATTTTATGGGAGAAGTTTTTGTTTAAGATATTGTGTTTCTCACCTCTGCTACACCTACGTACTATGTTACTGTCACTATTAGGGCTGTGACGGTTTTTGTATAACCATGTAATCAATGATAATGGACTTCATATTCAAGTCGGAAAACTTTAGTCAAAAGCTGCAAATTTAAAAGGAAGCCTGTTTTACGTCTAAACGCTGATATAAGGAGAGAGAGGATGAGGAAAAACCCAGCCATAAAAAAAGATGACGGGTGCGGTTGAGTCCGTTTCCACGTTTAACATGGAGTCTTTACAACATGTTTAAACTTGGCTGCTCCTTGGTTCAGCAAGGTGTTGTAGCAAACACATCTTCAGTTGCCTAGGCTATGCATAGGAGAGAATATATATATACACACACACACACACACAGTCGTGGCCAAAACTTTTGAGAATGACACAAATATTCATTTTCACACAGTCTGCTGCCTCAGTTTGTATGATGGCAATTTGCATATACTCCAGAATGTTATGAAGATTGATCAGATGAATTGCAATTAATTGCAAAGTCCCTTTTTGCCATGCAAATGAACTGAATCCCCCCAAAACATTTCCACTGCATTTCAGCCCTGCCACAAAAGAACCAGCTGACATCATGTCAGTGATTCTCTCGTTAACACATGTGTGAGTGTTGACGAGGACAAGGCTGGAGATCACTCTGTCATGCTGTTTGAGTTCGAATAACAGACTGGAAGCTTCAAAAGGAGGGTGGAGCTTGGAATCATTGTTCTTCCTCTGTCAAATATGGTTACTTGCAAGGAAACACGTGCCGTCATCATTGCTTTGCACAAAAAGGGCTTCACAGGCAAGGATATTGCTGTCGGTAAGATTGCACCTAAATCAACCATTTATCGGATCATCAAGAACTTCAAGGAGAGCGGTTCAATTTTTGTGAAGAAGTCATCAGGGCGCCCAAGAAAGTCCAGCAAGCGCCAGGACCGTCTCCTAAAGTTGATTCAGCTTTGGGATCGGGGAACCACCAGTACAGAGCTTGCTCAGGAATGGCAGCAGGCAGGTGTGAGTGCATCTGCATGCACAGTGAGGCGAAGACTTTTGGAGGATGGCCTGGTGTCAAGAAGGGCAGCAAAAAAGCCACTTCTCTCCAGGAAAAACGTCAGGGACAGACTGATATTCTGCAAAAGGTACAGGGATTGGACTGCTGAGGACTGGGGGTAAAGTCATTTTCTCTGATGAATCCACTTTCCGATTGTTTGGGGCATCTCCGGACAAGCTTTTTCCAGAAGACAAGGTGAGCGCTACCATCAGTCATGTGTCATCCCAACAGTAAAGCATCCTGAGACCATTCATGTGTGGGGTTGCTTCTCAGCCAAGGGAGTGGGCTCACTCACACTTTTGCCTAAGAACACAGCCATGAATAAAGAATGGTACCAACACATCCTCCGAGAGCAACTTCTCCCAACCGTCCAGGAACAGTTTGGTGACAAACAATACCTTTTCCAGCATGATTGCGCACCTTGCCATAAGGCAAAAGTGATAACTAAGTGGCTCGGGGAACAAAACATCGATATGTTGGCTCCATGGCCAGGAAACTCCCCAGACCTTAAAGATAAATGTCTTGTTAATCCAGCCGCTGTGCCAGATTTCAAATAGGCTTTACGGCAAAAGCACACCATGCGATTATGTTAGGTCAGCGCCTAGCCACAGAAAACCATACAGCCATTTTCCAACCAAGGAGAGGTGTCACAAAAGTCAGAAATAGCATTAAAATGAATCACTTACCTTTGATGATCTTCATCTGGTGGCACTCCCAGGTCTCCATGTTAGACAATAAATGTTTGTTTTGTTCGATAATGTCCCTCTTTATGTCAAAAACCTCAGTTTTGTTGGCACAATGCGTGCTCTCAACATCGACGAAAAGTCAAATTTACAATAAAAGTTCGTAGAAACATGTCAAACGATGTTTAAAATCAATCCTCAGGTTGTTTTTGTCATAAATAATCAATAATATTTCAACTGGACAAAAGCTTTGTCAATAGAAAAGGAGAAAGAAGAAAAGGCGTGCTCCCGATCACGCGTTTGGCTCATGTCTGGAAATTTCCATTGTCCACTCATTGAAAGTGCTATATCTCCCTCATTTTTTTGAGTAAAAGCCTGACGCAATGCCTAAAGACTGGCCACATGTAGAGGAAGCCATAGAGATTGTGAACTGGGTACTAAGTCTTTGTATGGTGGATAGGCTTTCAATGGAAAAACAGCCTTTCAAAATAATAGTACTTCCTGGATGGAATTTCCTAAGGTCTTCGCCTGCCATATCAGTTCTGTTCTACTCACAGACATTATTTTAACAGTTTTGGAAACTTTAGAGTTTTCTATCCAAATCTACTAATTATATGCATATCCTAGCTTCTTGGTCTGTAGCATGCAGTTTTATTTGGGCACGTTTTTCATCCAAAATTCCGAATGCTGCCTGCCCCCTACCCGAGTTAAGTTAACCCACTGTTCCTGGGTAGGCCGTCATTGTAAATAAGAATTTGTTCTTAAATGACTTGCCTAGTTAAAAAAATCAATAAAAACTGCACTAGTCATCATTTTACTTGTCTTTCATTGTTGTGCGAGTAAATAAATACAATTTATCTTACTCCCCTCTTCTCTACCTAGGCTACATTCACTACCAGCCGTCCAAGGACCGCCTTCGGCCCCACCTGCTCGAGATGCTGGTCCAGCTGCCCCCCAACTCTGTGACCGAGGTGACCGTGCAGTTTGAGAGGGCACTCCTCAAGTGGACCGAGTACACCCCTGACCCCAACCACGGCTTCTACGTCGGGTACCACTTGACTTTGACTTAATTGATTCATGTTCACTTTTTACAGAAACTGAAATGCTATGGGTGAAGTGCTGTACTCTATCCGTCTCTGTCTAATGAAATGCAAACTGTGATGGAAATTTTACGTTTAAATACATTTTTCATGTTTGCCTAGTGTTGTCAGCTTTTATAAGTGCCCTTTACTCTTGTCTTGCTTCAATTCTGAATGAAGATGGGGCCATTGCTGAAATTGAGATACTACTTGCTTGTAGTCTCTCGATGTTCAGGTTTGCAGTAGAAGGTATTTGATTAAATGTTTTCCCTTGCTTCAGGTCTTCTGTTATCAGCGCTCTCGTGCCCAGTGTCGTTGCCATGGATACCAACAGCACTCGGGAATGCCCACTTTTCAGCAGCTTGTGAGTAATGAGGCTGTTTTTTTTTTAAGTAGTGGTTGAGCATTTACGTAGTAGTTGTCTTAAGTGTGTTAGTTTATCACCTGAGATAATGCAATTTGAATGCATCTCAAGGAAATTACACCAAATACAATCTTCTTTTAAAAGTAGTGTACTATTCCTCAAATCCATTGATTTGAAATGGAATTGGCCCCCAACTCTCATACAGTGGATCCTCCTCTAAAAGTTGCGAGCTTACACGCTGGACTTAGAGGTACCCAGCGTCACACCTTCATTGCTCCAGACCACCACAAGGGGAGTTAAAGCACTCATTATGCAAGGTTTTTATATGACCAATCATATCGTTATGTTTGGAGGAAAAAGGGGGAGGCTTGCAAACTGAAGAACACCATCCCAACCGTGAAGCATGGGGGTGGCAGCATCATGTTGTGGGGGTGCTTTGCTGCAGGAGAGATGGGTGCACTTCACAAAATAGATCGCATCATGAGGGAGGAAATTATGTGGATATATTGAAGCAACATCTCAAGACATCAGTCAGGAAGTTAAAGCTTGGTCGCTAATGGGTCTTCCAAATGGACAATGACCCCAAGCATACTTCCAAAGTTGTGGCAAAATGGCTTAAGGACAACGAAGTCAAGCTATTGGAGTGGCCATCACAAAGCCCTGACCTCAATCCTATAGAACATTGTGGGCAGAACTAAAAAATGTGTGCGAGCAAGGAGGCCTACAAACCTGACTCAGTTACACCAGCTCTGTCAGGAGGAATGGGCCAAAATTCACCCAGCTTATTGTGGGACGCTTATGGAAGGCTACCTGAAATGTTTGACCCAAATTAAACAATTTAAAGGCAATGCTACCAAATCCTAATTGAGTGTATGTAAACTTCTGACCCACTGGGAATGTGATGAAAGAAATAAAAGCTGAAATTAATCACTCTCTACAATCATTCTGACATTTCACATTCTTAAAATAAAGTGGTGATCCTACCTGACCTAAGACAGGGAATTTTTACTAGGATTAAATTTCAGGAGTTGTGAAACTGAGTTTAAATGTATTTGGCTATGGTGTATGTAAACTTCTGACTTCAACTGTGTGTGTGTGTATATATACAGTGGGGAGAACAAGTATTTGATACACTGACAATTTTGCAGGTTTTCCTACTTACAAAGCATGTAGAGGTCTGTAATTTTTATCATAGGTACACTTCAACTGTGAGAGAAGGAATCTAAAACAAAAATCCAGAAAATCACATTGTATGATTTTTAAGTAATTAATTTGCATTTTATTGCATGACATAAGTATTTGATACATCAGAAAAGCAGAACTGAATATTTGGTACAGAAACCTTAGTTTGCAATTACATAGATCATACGTTTCCTGTAGTTCTTGACCAGGTTTGCACACACTGCAGCAGGGATTTTGGCCCACTCCTCCATACAGACCTTCTCCAGATCCTTCAGGTTTCGGGGCTGTCGCTGGGCAATACGGACTTTCGGCTCCCTCCAAAGATTTTCTATTGGGTTCAGGTCTGGAGACTGGCTAGGCCACTCCAGGACCTTGAGATGCTTCTTACGGAGCCACTCCTTAGTTGCCCTGGCTGTGTGTTTCGGGTCGTTGTCATGCTGGAAGACCCAGCCACGACCCATCTTCAATGCTCTTACTGAGGGAAGGAGGTTGTTGGCCAAGATCTCGCGATACAAGGCCCCATCCATCCTCCCCTCAATACGGTGCAGTCGTCCTGTCCCCTTTGCAGAAAAGCATCCCCAAAGAATGATGTTTCCACCTCCATGCTTCACGGTTGGGATGGTGTTCTTGGGGTTGTACTCATCCTTCTATTCCTCCAAACACGGCGAGTGGAGTTTAGAGCAAAAAGCTCTATTTTTGTCTCATCAGACCACATGACCTTCTCCCATTCCTCCTCTGGATCATCCAGATGGTCATTGGCAAACTTCAGACGGGCCTGGACATGCGCTGGCTTGAGCAGGGGGACCTTGCGTGCGCTGCAGGATTTTAATCCATGACGGCGTAGTGTGTTACTAATGGTTTTCTTTGAGACTGTGGTCCCAGCTCTCTTCAGGTCATTGGCCAGGTCCTGCCGTGTAGTTCTGGGCTGATCCCTCACATTCCTCATGATCATTGATGCCCCACGAGGTGAGATCTTGCATGGAGCCCCAGACCGAGGGTGATTGACAGTCATCTTGAACTTCTTCCATTTTCTAATAATTGTGCCAACAGTTGTTGCCTTCTCACCAAGCTGCTTGGCTATTGTCCTGTAGCCCATCCCAGCCTTGTACAGGTCTACAATTTATCCCTGATGTCCTTACACAGCTCTCTGGTCTTGGCCATTGTGGAGAGGTTGGAGTCTGTTTGATTGAGTGTGTGGACAGGTGTCTTTTATACAGGTAACGAGTTCAAACAGGTGCAGTTAATACAGGTAATGAGTGGAGAACAGGAGGGCTTCTTAAAGAAAAACTAACAGGTCTGTGAGAGCCGAAATTCTTACTGGTTGGTAGGTGATCAAATACTTATGTCATGCAATAAAATGCAAATGAATTACTTAAAAATCATACAATGTGATTTTCTGGATTTTTGTTTTAGATTCCGTCTCTCACAGTTGAAGTGTACCTATGATAAAAATGACAGACCTCTACATGCTTTGTAAGTAGGAAAACCTGCAAAATCGGCAGTGTATCAAATACTTGTTCTCCCCACTGTATATATATATATATATATATATATATATATATATATATATATATATATATATATATATATATATATATACATACATACATACATACATACATACATAAAACAGTTCTTATCGAGCCGTGATGCCCGCAGATTACAGATTGCCTTTGCCGATCATTCATCAGTGAGTCAATCGCTTGAATAGTTATTGACTCATTCACACGTTGAAAAAGAACGAGATGGAGTCACAATCCATGCCAGGCACACCTGTGAGCTCAGGAACTCCACCTCCTACAGGAAGAGTCAATATACAGTATGTGGCAGGTTCGTCAGGTTTTCGGTTCACCCTGACATTTCCATTCCTCTTCTGACAACAGAACTTGACCAACTGCTCACCAGGCACAGCAGTTTGGGCCTCCTGGCTCGTTGAGAACTGTGTGAAGACCATTTCTTCCTAACCAAGACCGTATTTAATTTGCCAGAATTGTACATAATTATGACACAACATTGAAGGTTGTGCAATGTAACAGCAATATTTAGACAAAAAATGTAACATTTTGTTTTCGAAATGATAGTTTCCGGGGTTGACCATATTAATGACCTATGGCTCGTATTTATGTGTGTTATTATATTATAATTAAGTCTATGATTTGATAGAGCAGTCTGAGTGTTGGTTAGGCAGCTGCAGGCTCGTAAGCATTCATTCAAACAGCACTTTCGTGCGTTTGCCAGCAGCTCTTCACTGTGCTTCAAGCATTGCGCTGTTTATGTCTTCAAGCCTATCAACTCCCGAGATTAGGCTGGCAATACTCAAGTACCTATTAGAACATCCAATATTCAAAGGTATATGAAATACAAATGCTATAGAGAGAAATAGTCCGATAATATCTATAACCTAAAACTTCTTACCTGGGACTATTGAAGACTCATGTTAAAAGGAACCACCAGCTTTCATATGTTCTGAGCAAGGAACTTAAACGTTAGCTTTTTTACATGGCACATATTGCACATTTACTTTCTTCTCCAACACTTTGTTTTTGCATTATTTAAACCATATTGAACATGTTTCATTATTTATTTGAGACTAAATTGATTTTATTGATGTATTATATTAAGTTCAAATAATTGTTCATTCAGTATTGTTGTAATTGTCATTATTACAACAACAACAAAACAAAAAAATATATATATGTATGTATACACCTACTTATTCAAGGATTTTTCTATATTTTTACTATTTTCTACATTGTAGAATAATAGTGAACACATCAACTGCAGCAGGTGTAGCCCATCATGCAAATGTTTCCTATTAGCAAGACAATATACTTTTTATAACCCGGCTACTGGTGTGAAATCCCTCAACTTGCAATGTATTCGATGCTTAAGTACTCTAAAGTGTTACATTTCTAACTCAAAACAGCAGTACAGTATCTCTTCATCTTTATGCTTTCGTTAATAAAATAAAATAACAAGAAAAAAGGACATTCAAATGTGGATGTTTATATTTCACTTAATCTCCATTTGGGTATTTGTTAGACAATAATTAGAAAATTAGGGTGCAGAAATGTTATGCTCTTAGTGTAACCTTTTATTTAACAAGGACAGCATACTCCTTCCTCCCCAACATGGATTTGAACCCCGGTCTCCTGCGTGCCCTGCATTCTGTAGTACAGACATGGCCTGCTCTCCCTTATGTAAGGAATTAGGCACTTTCCAATGTTTACTACAGTATGTATTGTAGACTGCACAGTAGCCTAATAAACAAATAAACACATTTCGTTAATAAAATAATGATAAAAAAATACTCTTTCAAAATGCAGATGTTGATTTAGTTATGGATCCATAACAAATTACTATGGGAATAAATATCACTGATTTACAGAAATATTGGAACAAAGTTGTTAAATGAAGGCAAACAATGTAGAATCCTCCACTCCTGTAACCTACTCTTGACCGTCACGTTGTACAGTGCCATATTTTACATTCCATCCTAACGGAAACCCTAATGGTGTAGTTTTTCATGTTTCTCTGAATAGAAACACCATAATATTAATCAAATAAATTAAGCCAAATTTCTTTATCAATCCCATATACGATGTTTTTACAAAAAAGGTTTTAAATCGTCTGGTAATGCCAATACGGAATACTATCAAATGCTTCTCAAAGATGCCATCTGGTGATCGAACTAGCAATAACTTGCAGTAACAGAAAAAATGGCTGAGAATTAAATGACGTCCAACAGAATGCTGCGGCAGCACACAAGGTGTACTGCAGTACGACGCAACTTTTAAAGGAGGAACCACTGTAGGTTATTGTAATAAGACATTTAATTTACATAGGACTTTTCTTTACAGAGGAATCTCACTAGCTCTACATTGGCAAAAATAAAGGCATTCAATTTTAAATATTAGAAACATATTTTTTACATTAAACTTACCTCATCTTGTCTTTCTTCCCAGTTTCCCCTGTAAAGAGGAGTCCAGTTACTTCATGCGGGTCTACACGGAGCCCTTGCTGGTGAACCTGCCCACCCCTGACTTCAGCATGCCCTACAACGTCATCTGCCTCACTTGCACCGTGGTGGCCGTGGGTTACGGTTCCCTCTACAATCTCCTGACCCGCACCTTCCAGGTGGAGGAGCCCAGTCCGGGCCTGGCCAAACGGCTAGCCAACATCATCCGCAGGCTACGGGGTGTGCCACTGCTGTGATGAGCCAGAATGCTAACTTCAACAACAACAGCAGAGGTCGGTGGCTACATCACTTGGGAACTGTGAATGTAAGTTTCAGGAAGATAACGCTTTAAGTGCTGGAAGCTTTGACAAAGAAAATAAATGACTCTTAAGTTTGTTTCGTGAAGGATAAAGGAGTTGATGAACAATGAAGTCTCTAATGAAGTGTCATGGATTCGATGGACGTTAAAGGCTTTTTCTTGCCCGTGAGAAGCAAAAAAGGTGGCCTTTCTTCAGTGCACTACTACTGCTGTTGGTCTAGTTAAACAGAGAATAATGTATTTTTCATGTTTAAGGCAGGAACCAAAGTCTTTGCTCCAGGGTTTCAGTGGGGACAGTTGGCTGCAAGAATCACAGCAAGCTCATATTGGTTCCTGGGAAAAGTAATTGTCTGTTATAGATCACTAGGAAGCCATTGCTCTGCGATCTGGGGCCGTACGTATCAAGCGTCTGAGTACGAGTGCTGATCTAGGATCATTGTGTTCTAGAAGACAACTGGTCCTAAATCAGCACTCCTACTCTGAGATGTTTGGTACATTTCGGCTCCAGATTCATCTCTTAAATCTTTACTGAGATAAATAAGATTTGTATTTTTAGTTGATGTTGAAATGTTAAATGCACTGACTTACAGAACTTCCATAAACAGTTGTCTTTTGTTTTGATACGTGGGATTTCGTGTCACATTTGTTCATTAATCATAGAACCAGTCAGAACGTTTGCACTTGTAGAAAACCCAAAAAATCTCTACTGGAAAAGACTGTTGATTTTAACTTGCATTTGTCCAAATTTCTGTTTGAAGTTGTCGTGTTCTCTAATTGACATTACCTTTTGGTAAGCCTTTGTAGCACAAATACCCAACAGACAACATTTAAAAAGATGAGTTTGCCATGCATTTATATTAGGAACTTGACTAAGGCTAAGCACCCTCCATGCATTTACTTTTTAACACTGCTCGTTCTTTGTATATTAAACTGCTCTTGATACATTCATTTAACTGAACAACATTCAAATGTGTGAAGATATATTGGGTAACCTTGGGTATATAAAAATAATACATCTATAAAACTGGTCAACTGACCAAACATTTGTCATTCTTGTTTTAATCTAATGGCTTTAAGGCAAGGCACCACACCCTAATAAGGGAGAGAAAAAAATCCCCCTTACTCATATCACAATTTTACCAGTTGAATGTAGACGCAAACATAATACTTTTTGTATTACAACTTTCCTGAAATATTGTATTAAAATATGCAAATGAGGCTCTCATTAAATATGTGGACCTTTGCATATACAGCAAATCTGTTTTTCTGGACACTGGATGAAGTCAGCCTAAATTATTTGGTGTCATTTTGTTAAGACACTCCAGGACCGGATGTGTATAGAGACGATTGTGGATAAATATTGTTTTAATCTTTCTATCTGTGAAATACTAAAGTCACATGTAAAATGCATTTTAGGTGTGTTTTTTTTAAAGAAAATGTGATCTAGAATAAAACATTTTACAACATGTCAACAATTCCCTCTACACAAGTCTGGAGAATATATCTAAGGATAACCACACAAAATTTGGTGAATGCAGAAGCTTCTGAAGCTGAGAAAAAACATGTTTTCATGTGGGAAGGTCTGACTTTTGGGAAATGGGAGTTAGAGCAGTACAAGGAATTTATCTTACCAAATGCAAAACACCTATTTAGACGCAATCTCTTCAAAGTTAGTTACTACATATAGTCCAGATTGTAACATTCTCTACGAAATGGGCTTTTAATTGCCTGACGACTCAAACTGTGTTCTGGTCTTCCGCTGCTCAATTGTTCCCTACATACAATCTGAGACTGCAATCATTGAAGTTGTTTTGGGTGATGTCAAAATGAGGGAGGGGTGTTGTACAAAGCAAAGTCATTAGCGATTGAATTGTCTCTAACCAATCACAGTATCAAAGCTAATGATGCATTTTCAAACTTAGCTTTGCCCACGTGTGTTCTGCTCTGGCCCAACCCATCAGTTTTTGGGACCAATCAGATGGTCTAGAATAGATTTCCATGTAACGTTTTGCCGGAGCAAGGAGTTTAGGTAGCCAGGCAAGGCTTTTGAATTATGTATTACTAAATGTAGTAAGCTTTGAAATTATGGATTTATGTCCATTTGAATGACAGTAGTATGATAAACTAAATCAAATAAACATTTACATCAAGTTTTGACATTTTTATGTTTACTTTTTGAAATAACTCATTTAGGGACAAAAATACCCCAAAATTCTAAATCGATAAGTCGATGCAAAAAAAAGTAATTTAATCCTGTGGTGCCTCGCCTTTAAAGAAATACATGGAGGCTTGTAGAGGAGCCGTATGAATCTCAATTGTCTCAGACTAGGATCAGGTCCCTCCTGTCCATATAATATTATCCATTATGATCCAAGTCAAAACTCATTCTAGATCAGCACTCCTACTCTCGGTTGATAAATACAGCCCTAGATCATTGGGAATCGAATTGTGCCCTTGATGAATGCTGTGCATCCCTGCTTCTCAGTCTAAAACATTATTTTTGGACTGCTAGGAGAACTCTTGAGGATTCCTGAGAATAAATGATGAGGAACCACTTGGCTGCAACTAAGCATGGATCAACTATCAATATCTAGCAAAAGAGTCTTAACGATATACAGTGGCATCATCACCCCAAAAATCTGAGGGGGCACAGAGTACGTAAAGATGGCTGGGGGGGTGCTCTGGAAGTTGGACAATTTTGCATTTTTCAAATACCTGAAATAGCTTTTTCCTGCAATCTAGAGCCATAATCATTATGCTTAATTCCCCCCCCCAAATTTTTTTTTAAGACTTTCTACATGTCTCTTGAGCTGTCTTCATCCTCCTAAATTGGTGGTTCTTTTTTTTTTAAAGAAACAAAATATGCTACCCTGCATCTCGGCAAAAATCTTGGTAAAAGATTTAAAGAAATGTGAGTCTTCGTCATTACATTTAGTTATTGCTTGTTTTTCTAAAGTCTACCAACCTTTCCAGAAGGCATGCCAGCTAAGTGAGTTAGACAAGCTAGCTAACTCTAACTTGATAACCTGAAAAGGCTTCTTGGTAGCTAGTTATGAGGTTGGGAGATTGGGAACCTACAGTATCTGAGCTATCTTAAGCCAACTTAAATAAAATTGCTAGGTGGGGTTATAGACTGGGTTTCTGAAAAAATACTTTGTGACATCTGCTGACATAAAGGAATTATAAATACATTTGATTGATAGTATTACATAGAGACACATTTATTTTAAATAAACATTTTAAAAAAAATATATTTTTAAACTGGACAAATCTGAAGGGGCACAGATGCCTCTGACGACATAACATGTCATAAGCATTCAAAACGAGTGATGTAATTTTATGACAAGCCATACAGTATGAATCTATTCAGTAGAATGTAACATTACATTTTCTACTTGAATGTTCGGTATCATGAAGAATAGATAATTTCCCTATTCTATCTGATAGAGTAGACAATGTGTCATCACTATTCATTCTATTTCAGAACGTTCCACATCACTGAATACACCCCGGGTCCAGGAGTTCACTTTCTGTATTCCATCTCAATTGCCTCAGTTATGGAAGTGTGTGTATGTGGAGGGTAGGGGAGGGAACGGCTGATTCTTTTCTCTATTTACAAACTTGGCCTCACTCCTGCCAAGTTCCAGCTGAACAGACAGACACAGAGATCCCTTTCTTTGCCAGCCAGTCATTTTCTCTCTTGCATGTGTTTGGCACTCTAGAGTGGAACAAAAAAGCCCTCTGCATTCCTAATCAGTGATGGTCATGTCCGGTTTAATAGCTCTGCTTAACTCAGTCCGTTTAGGCAGGGAAGTGGGTATACCTTGGCAGGGAGCATAGACACTTTGTGCAGAGTTGAAGGTTAGGGGAGGTGTAGTAGCACACCAGAAGGTTTTCTACAGGTTTTCTTTAGACAAAATCCCTGGTCAAATAGAAGTATATGTACTGACTCTGGTGGTCAGCCAGGAAACGTGTACATACTTGAGCAATTTCCATTCTTGAAGTGTTCCATAACGTGTTATTGTAGCTCAGTGCTGCCATAAAAAGCCCATAAAAGGCATCTCAGACACTCAAGACTTCCACCAACAAGGTCATAAATGCACAGGAATGTATTTAAAGGCTAGACAGATGGTTTTATTGATTGGAATACAAACAAGGACAAAAAACACCCCCTCTAAATTAAAAAAAAAAAGCCAACAAGCATTCTTGTTCTTGAAAGAGAAGGAGTCTATTAGCATTGTCACTAATATCCCGACCCAAACCTTGCTGTCCTATGAGCATGGCTCGCTGCAGGCGTGGCCGCAGGTTGTCCGGCAACACTTCTGTTCTTCTGGGCACTGGCCGTCATGGTAACAGTACTCAGCACACATAGGGGTCCCCTTGGGCAGGGCACATCGACCGAGCTTCACTATGGTAACAGAAAAGAGGTGTTCAGTTATACTGTAGCAACATTGGTCTATAGTAACAACTTGTCAGTCTACACTGACTGTTCCCATTTGAAGTCTTACTATTACAATGCTCAAGGTCATATAGACTCTAGACATACAAGGCTCTGGGAATTCTTAAGTGTCTCAGCTCTAAAAAGAGTATATGAAAGGGATTTTTCCAATGTGCATAACATGTACATAACTAGCCCAGCTTTCTTGTTTCCAGAGTAATGCAGCAATAATGGATGGGGCGTATCTGTCACTTTGGGACCATCTCCTACCTGTGTAAGGTGTAATGCACTCATGCCCACATCCGTTGTGGCAGCATTTTTCATCATTGGAGCAGTCACTGTCGTTGGAACAGAACTCCGCACACATCCCTGAGCCCCATAGTCTGCGAGGGCACAGTCCTGGCTTTGCTTTTGGTAACAAATTTGCAGAGCAGACATGTCAGGGAACCCAACTTACTGCAAAAGGACATGAACATATGGATACAATTGGACTCTACCATTTTCTGAAAATCTCATATTTGTGTGGAGATGGTTAGCCTACTATAAATAGGCATTTGCATTTGTGGGAAGACTGCAGACTATATATACCCCAAGTATCTTTGTGTCTAAGTATAGGAATCATCAATGTTTTTCACATATCACCCATGAAAATGCATGACAGCATTCTGAACACTGTTAATAAACCAGTCAGGTTCTTACTGAAGGCAGGTGGGACACACACGGCGCCACAGTCAAAGACACAGCACTTGTCATCTCCAGGACAGTCCTCGTCACAGACACATCCCTTGTGTGACGGCACAACGTTCAAAAGCCGCGGGCAGTGACCTGCCTTCTGGAGGGTCGGTACTGTGAGAGAGCAGGAGGAATCGTTGGAGTGAACTGTGGAGACCTCAAATCAAGTTAATTACGCAGTAACACAGCAACCTTGTGGCAATGGGTTACAAAACCAATTTCACCTAATATTTTTTCTCTCAACAGAAGCTTTTTAGTTCACACTATGCTTTCAACCAGCAAATGAAAGTCATATATTTAGTAAGTAACAACAAAATAGGTTGCAAAGGGGCTTATGCTCAACTGTAGCCTAGTGTGTCTCACCACATAGGTAGGCCTACAACAAAGCAGTCAAATGTAGTAGGCACTACTTCAAATAAATCTGTTTCATGACAAATAATGCAAAGTAATTAGAACAACTCACCCGTAGATTTGCCTCCAGTTTCAGCAGCAGAGACTAGTTTCAAATCTACAATTGCCAACAGAACAATAGCCAAAGCACAAAGCGCTGAGGAATTCATCTCCATGCTGACTTCAAGACTGGAGCCTACTTGTTGGAGCAAATACTCCAAATCGATTACGTAAAAAGGGGGAGAGACCAAAAGAGAGACGAATGCACAGGGAACAATGCGCCTGTAGGGTCCCTATGCCCCTCAATTTACATTCCGAGTTCGGAGCCGAACACGCGCTAAGGTCACATGTAATAACAATAATTAATAGATGGAAAAAGGGGTCCCCCAAATGGATAGAAATTCATAATTGGACAGAAAGGGACTCACCTTTCCCAAATCCATGAGCAAAAGCAAATATTGTTAACCTAACACTAAGGATTTTTGTGCGGTTTCCTTAGATAAGAAATTGATTAATATTACAGTGCCTTCAGAAAGTATTCATACCCCTTGACTTATTCCACATTTTGTTGTATTACAGCCTGAATTCAAAATGTATTAAATAAATAAAAAATCTCTAACACATATACACACACAATACCCCATAATGACAAAGTGAAAACATGTTTTTAGAAATGTTTGCAAATGTATTAAAAATTAAATGTAGAAATACATAATTTACATAAGTATTCACACCCCTGAGTCAATACTTTGTAGAAGCACCTTTGGCGGTGATTACAGCTGTGAGTCTTTTTGGGTTAGTCTCTAAGAGCTTTGCACACCTGGATTGTACAATATTTGCCAATTTATTATTTAAAAAATTCTTCATGCTCTATCATTGCTAGACAGACATTTTCAAATCTTGCCATAGATTTGAAAGCTTTTAAAGTCAAAACTGTAACTAGGCCCACTCAGGAACATTCAATGGCGTTTTGTTCAGAACCTCGGTTATTGTCCTGCTGAAAGGTGAATTTGTCTCCCAGTGTCTGTTGGAACACAGACTGAACCAGGTTTTCCTCTACGATTTTGCCTGTGCTTATACCTCTATTCCATTTAATTTTATCTTAAAGAACTCCCTAGTCCATGCCGATGACAAGCCCAACCATAACAGAATGCAGCCACCACCATGCTTGGAAATATGAAGTGGTACTTAGTAGCTAGGTTTCCGTCCAATTAGCAACACATTTTCATGCGAGTGTTCAAAAATTAAGTTATTTTTATTTGTGAAACGGCAGCCAAGCATCGACGATCATGTCACCCAAATAAGACTCTCGGTATTTATTGGAAAGGAGCATCAAAGCTCATATTACATTTTTCAACACCCTGTGAAGTTCATCATAACTTATTTCATGTTGCCTAATAAACTGCATGCTTTCCCGACGAGTCGTCATTGTGTGACTCCAAGTTTACGTCAATATGATGGTTATATCAATATTTAGGCATGAAAGCGTTTCCACCGACATTTCTCGCATAATTCATTTTACAGACATAAAAAGATCCCACCTTGTCTAGTGTGTTTTGTAGACATTTGGAAAGTTTACTGACACATTTTCTGTTTCTATAAGGCATGTCATTACATTTTACTCGCATAAATAGGTTGAATGGAAACCTGGTTAGTGGTGGGTTGTGTTGGATTTGCCCCAAACATAACGCTTTGTATTCAGGACAAAAAGTTAATTTCTTTGTCACATTTTTTTGCAGTATTACGTAGTGACTTGTCGCAAACAGGATGCATGTTTGGAAATATTTTTATTTGGTGCAGGCTTCCTTTTTTTTCACACTGTCATTTAGGTTAGTATTGTGGAGTAACTACAATGTTGACTCATCCTCAGTTTGGCATATCACAACCATTAAACTCTGAAACTGTTTTAAAATCCCCATTGGCCTCATGGTAAAATCCCTGAGCAGTTTTCTTCCTTTCCGGCAACTGAGTTAGGAAGGACGCCTGTATCTTTGTAGTACCATCCAAAGACTAATTAATATGCTCAAAGGGATATTCAGAATCTCCTTTGTTTATTTTCATACATCTATCAATCATTGAAAAACCTCCCTGGTCTTTGTGGTTGAGTCTATGCTTGAAATTCCCTACTCGATTGAGGGACCTTACAGATAGTTGTATGTGTGGGGTACAGAGATCATGTTAACCATAATTATTGAACACGGAATGAGTCCACGCAACTTATGGAATTTGTTAAGCACCTTTTTTTACTCCTGAACTTATTTAAGCTTGCCATAGCAAAGAGGTTGAATACTTATTGACTCAATACATTTCAGATTTTGTTTGACTTTTTTTTTTTTTTTCATTCTACAAACAAAGTTCCACTTTGGAATTATGTGTGTAGATCAGTGACACACAATCTCAATTTAAAACATTTACAATTCAGGCTGTAACACAACACAATGTGGAAAAAGTAAAGAGGTGTGAATACTTTCTGAAGGCATTATTCCATACCCTCAACATTCAAGCCAAAATTTGATGCAACCGATTAGCAAGTAAACGTCCATAGTGTTTTTTCAACTGAGTCGGTAGGTCAGTAATCACGTTTACAGTATTCCGGATAGTAGCTCATATCCCGCTTAAGGTCTTATTTGCTATAAGCTACTGTATTTACATGCACCTTTTGATAACCCACTTACGAGCATCCCTCTATCCACGAATAAAAATACTATTCCTCATTTAAATTCATATGTGTTAAATGGAATAGTAACTGAAATATGGACACTCACTGTAGGCCTATCACCTCTCACATGTAGTTTAATATAATATTAACTCCTGCAGAATTATGCATTTCTTGCAGTAAAATAATACACAGAATTTTTATTTTGTCTCTGGAACAGGAGTGGAGAAATATATGATTGATTTATTTCAGCATCTTGAGAAAATGCAAATGTGCATGTAATGTGTTATCTTTGACACTTATGCAAGCAGACAGTATTTCAACCAAATAAATTATGCACCCAAGGCAAACTGAAGTATTATCAGAAACGTGTTGCATCGTTTTCTCAGCTTTTCATTTCCTGAAAACCGGTCAAACAGATGACACAATCTTTCTACTGTTTTGGAGTTATTGCATTTTTTTACCGATGGCCTGGACCCTTAACATCCTTGCTCCACGAGTGTACTGCCTATCAATTTAAGACATTATTCTGGTGAGCACTGCTTTATTTAGTATTCTAGGGTAACAAGTTATGACAGAAGAGAAGCTGCATGTAGGCCTACCAAATGTCAGAAATTATAATATGGCCTACCAAATGTTAGAAATTATGAATTAGGGGTGAAAGTAGCCTAAACCAGTCAATCAAGAACAGAGTATCAGCTAAATAAATTATGGAATTATTATGGTGGATCGAACTGCACAGGTAGCCTACTTTTTGAAGTGATTTGTTTAACAATCTGATAACCTCACACAACACCCATGATATGTGAAACTGAAAAAACAACAGTAAACGGGATAAGATGTTTACATGACACAGTATCTCATCTAAGATCAGCATATCCCAGGCATTTTATCCGGGTTTCTCATAACCAGGATACAAGCTTTTTCAGGTTATTGTAAACCGGATATGATATGTGTCCACTCAAAAACCAATACTTGAGTATCCTGAATAAAAACAGGATATTGGTGTGCATGTAAACATGGTCACTGACAAATGATTTCTGTGGGTGAAAATCCCTAATGCCTAACTATTTATAAACTAAATGTGTCAAAATAGGTGGAGAGATTTTGGGGCAATGGTTGGAGTCCGTTGATTGTATAGTGTAGTAATTAGGATTTTTGGAAAACTATAATTCATCTTTAGGAATAGGCCGACACATGAATAGGCCTACATACTGTATATCAAGCCCGTTGCTGACAGGTGTATACAATCTAGCACACAGCCATGCAATCTCCATAGACAAACATTGTCAGAAGAATGCCCTTACTGAAGAGCTCAGTGACTTTCAATTTGGCACCGTCATAGGATGCCACCTTTCCAACAAGTCAGTTCATCAAATTTCTGCCCTGATAGAGCTGCCCTGGTCATTTGTAAGTGCTATTATTGTGAAGTGGAAACATCTAGGAGCAAAAACGGCTCAGCTGCGAAGTGGTCGGCCACACAAGCTCACAGAACGGGACCGCGGAGTGCTGAAGCGCGTAGCGCGTAAAAATCGTCTGTCCTACCTGCCTGAATGCATAGTGCCATCTGTAAAGTTTGGTGGAGGAGGAATAATGGTGGGGCTGTTTTTCATGGTTCGGGCAATGCCCCTTAGTTCCAGTGAAGGGAAATCTTAACGCTACAGCATACAATGACATTCTAGACGATTCTGTGCTTCCAACTTTGTTCCAACAGTTTGTCGAAGGCCCTTTCCTG
Source organism: Salvelinus alpinus (assembly GCF_045679555.1). Lineage (NCBI taxonomy): Eukaryota > Metazoa > Chordata > Actinopteri > Salmoniformes > Salmonidae > Salvelinus > Salvelinus alpinus. The sequence goes on from NC_092102.1 coordinate 10,879,572, forward strand.
TTTCAGCATGACAGTGCCCCCGTGCACAAACCGAGGTCTATACGTAAGTGGTTTGTCGAGATCGGTGTGGAAGAACTTGATTTGCCTGCACAGAGCACTGACCTCAACCCCATCGAACATCTTTGGGATGAATTGGAACGCCGACTGCGAGCCAGGCCTAATCGCCCAACATCAGTGCTTGACCTCACTAATGCTGTTGTGGCTGAATGGAAGAAAGTGACCACAGCAATGTTCCAACATCTAGCGGAAACCCTTCCCAGAAGTGTGGCTGTTAGCAGCAAAGGGGGGACGAAATCTATATTAATGAGATGTTTGACGAGCAGGTGTCAACATACACTAAATGACCAAAAGTATCTGTCATGTTTATGATGGGCAGACCAATGTGTTTTTCATTTGACTACACTGACATCTAGTGGCTGAGGATGGACAACTATGTAGCAGACAGCAGACTAGATAAATGCGCAACATTGGATTTCTTCCCTAATCACTTTTACAACGTAAACCTCTATGAACATAGTAATACTGCTACTGTATTTCAACTTGCCTCAAAGATTTTTAGGACTAAACACGTCATATTCTATATGACTAAATAAAACTCCACTTAGGTTTAACACAGGCTGCATGAGCAAATGTTTAAGAGGAGCCTATTGCTTAATAATAGGAAAATATATAACATGTTATGGTTGATAGTGATGGAAAATGCATGTATCAGGGGAAGGGAATTTGGTCAAATCAGGCTGAGACTTTAGATGGGTAGCAACATATGCTACAGAGCATTGTTGTGTTTGTCAAGGGCCACCAAGACTTCTAAGGTCAGCCAGGAACCAATTCATAGCAGGGTCCAATTTTCCAGTCCATACTCATCACCCTGCCAGCATTACATGGAGATAGGCCCAATACTGAAAATAAATATTTCACTAACCCCATGATGGTCTGAAACACCGGATGTTATATGCATGTAGAATTAAATTCTCAAACAAACCAAGTATTGGTGTTAAAAACCGTGTTTTATTCCACATGCAGTCGTTTGTCACTTGTTTGATATACCGTACATACTGTCCAGTTTCCATAAAGCTCTCATAAACATAAATGACATGTTTACATGTCATAGACATAATTATACATGCAATAATATAGAATTTCTTAAAATAATGTCCAATAAAGCTCCCAAGATTAATCTGAAGGCAAAGTTATGCTATCTTGTAGCCTATTAGAGTATTGTCATCCCCCACCATAAAATTCTGAAAGAATTTAAGATAAATCCTACATTTTTGCCCCCTGTTTCCACCAAACATGAGATACCGGCTTCTAGGACTTCTCTCTGAGAGATTACAGAAGGTTTACATGATATTGGATTTCAGATGAGAGCCAGGCTAGATGTGTATCCCAAATGGCACCCTATTCCTTATATAGTGCACTACTTTTGACCAGAGTCCTATGGGCCCTGGTCAAAAGTATTCTGGTCAAAAGAAGTGCACTAAATTGTATGGTGCACTACTTTTGACCAGAGTCCTATGGGCCCTGGTCAAAAGTATTCTGGTCAAAAGAAGTGCACTAAATTGGGAATATGGTACCATTTGGACTCCCCATTCTGAGATTGCCCTGTCTCTCTGATTCAGCTCCTTGATCTTGATCTAAAGTAGTGTCTGCCTGCTCAAGCAATATAGTGCACTCTGTCACATCACACCAGAAGCAGAGAACCCCTACGTTAGCATTACATGGTTATGTTACAGTGAAAACTGCCACTGGAGATAGAAAGTACATAATTACACAATACTGTATCTGCTCAATTATTAGTAGAGTCATGAAAATGACAGTGGAAATGTGCAAGGTATTTGTAATGATACTTGTAAGGTAATTGTACGTATGTGGTTGTCTGTTCTGGAGAGTAGGGCTACATGTACAGTTGAAGTCGGAAGTTTACATACACTTAGGTTGGAGTCATTAAAACAAATTTTTCAACCACTCCACATATTTCTTGTTATACTATAGTTTTGGCAAGTCAAATCTACTTTGTGCATGAAACAAGTAATTTTTCCAACAATTGTTTACAGGCAGATTATTTCAGTTAAAATTCACTGTATCACAATTCCAGTAAGTTTACTGTGCCTGTCCACTAAGTTTACTGTGCCTTTATACAGCTTGGAAAATTCCAGAAAATGTCATGGCTTTAGAAGCTTCTGATAGGCTAATTGACATCATTTTAGTCAATTGGAGGTGTACCTGTGGATGTTTTTCAAGTCCTACCTTCAAACTCATGGGAAAATCAAAAGAAATCAGCCAAGACCTCAGAAAAAAATTGTAGATCTCCACAAGTCTGGTTCATCCTTGGGAGCAATTTCCAAACGGCTGAAGATATCGCGTTCATCTGTACAAACAATAGTACGCAAGTATAAACACCATGGGACCATGCAGCCGTCATACCGCTCAGGAAGGAGACGCGTTCTGTCTCCTAGAGATGAATGTACTTTGGTGCAAAAGGGGCAAATCAATTCCAGAACAACAGCAAAGGACCTTGTGAAGATGCTGGAGGAAACAGGTACAAAAGTATCTATATCCACAGTAAAACGAGTCCTATATCGACATAACCTGAAGGGCCACTCAGCAAAGAAGAAGCCACTGCTCCAAAACCGCCATAAAAAAAGCCAGACTACGGTTTGCAACTGCACATGGGGACAAAGATCGTACTTTTTGGAGAAATGTCCTCTGGTCTGATGAAACAAAAATAGAACTGTTCGGCCATAATGACCATTGTTATGTTTGGAGGAAAAAGGGGGACGCTTGCAAGCCGAAGAACACCATCCCAACCGTGAAGCACGGGGGTGGCAGCATCATGTTGTGGGGGATGCTTTGCTGCAGGAGGGACTGGTGCACTTCACAAAATAGATGCCATTATGAGGTAGGAAAATGATGTGTATATATGGAAGCAACATCAGTCAGGAAGTTAAAGCTTGGTCGCAAATGGGTCTTCCAAATGGACAATGACCCTAAGCATACTTCCAAAGTTGTGGCAAATGGCCTAAGGACAACAAATTCAAGCTATTGGAGTGGCCATCACAAAGCCCTGACCTCAATCCTATAGAACATTTGTGGGCAGAACTGAAAAAGCGTGTGCGAGCAAGGAGGCCTACAAACCTGACTCAGTTACACCAGCTCTGTCAGGAGGAATGGGCCAAAATGCACCCAACTTATTGTGGGAAGCTTATGGAAGGCTACGCAAAACGTTTGACCTAAATTAAACAATTTAAAGGCAATGCTACCAAATACTAATTGAGTGCATGTAAACTTCTGACCCACTGGGAATGTGATGAAATAAATAAAAGCTGAAATAAATTATTCTCTGTACTATTATTCTGATATTTCACATTCTTTAAATACAGTGGTGATCTTAACTGACCTAAGACAGGGAATTTTTATTGGGATTAAATGTCAGGAATTGTGAAAAATTGAGTTTAAATGTATTTGGCTAAGGTGTATGTAAACTTCTGACTTCAACTGTATTGGCACTTCAAGACTGAGGGCATGAATACGAACAATAATTAGTCAGTACAGTCAGTCAAAGCTGATTTTTTTTTTCATGGCCTGTATTAAATAGGGCATCTCCATTTTGATAGACATGCTTGAGTGCACTTGATGACTGGCTTTCTCAATTACTCTTTCTGCGATTCCTTGCATCCTTTCCTTGCCACCTCACCTCAACCATATTGGAGGAGAACATCCAAGGTCCCTTCTCCAATGTGTTTTAATGAAGGAAGCTAGGAGAGGGAATTCGAAGGAAGAGGAATTGAGAAATAGCCATTGTAGTGATTTCCCTGCAGTACCACCATTTTTCTTTAGATGGGTGTCTTTGCTTGAAGATGGTGCTGCATTGTGGTTGCTTAAAGTCTTCTACAGATTTTTCTGTATCTAATAATTACCTATTCTGAAAATCCCACAAATTTAGTCACGTCGACAAAAAATGAAATGCCTAAAACATCAACTTACAGTATTTGAAAGTTTTTATGCAACATTTATTTAAAGGCCCCATTCTATTGTGAAATATGAAAAGACATAATAAGCCAGTCAGTGGCTGCAATTTGTCTTCTGTGTCAATGAATGCTGCTCTCTGTGTTCATTTGGATTGACAGCTATCCCCAGATCCCTCAGACACAGACAGAATCCAGAGTGTTATTATACAGGGTGCAGTGAGGAGTAATTTCTCTCCAAGAAAGGAAAGCCCATGCAATTTACAGACCCAAGAAAATGCAGGACTGCAGTGCTAGAGTGCACAGTCAGTAACCAATGGAATTTTTGCTGTAGTCTGTTCAAGACATTCTCTCTTAGTGTCTTCTGTAAGAGCATCATCTTCTTAGCCACATACCATAGCACTTCATATTTCATTTTGTATGTAGGCAACAGTATCTGCCATATACACTAACTTACGGTATTGCCGATTTCCTCCATATTGTTTGTCTACACACAGTTGTATTTGTACTTATTATGTATCCCCATTAACTGCTGCCAAGGCAGCAGCTACTCTTCCTGGAGTCCAGCAAAATGAAGGCAGTTAAACATTAAGTATGTGTGCCCTCAGGCCCCTACTCTACTACCACATATCTACAACACAAAATCCATGTGTATGTGTGTGTGTATAGTACGTAAACTCAACAAAAAAAGGAACGTCCCTTTTTCAGGACCCTGTCTTTCAAAGAGAATTCGTAAAAATCCAAATACCTTCCCAGATCTTCATTGTGAAGGGTTTAAACACGGTTTCCCATGCTTGTTGAATGAACCATAAACAATTAATGAACATGCACCTGTGAAACGGTCGTTAAGACACTAACAGCTTACAGACGGTAGGCAATTAAGGTCACAGTTATGGAAATGTAGGACACTAAAGAGGCCTTTCCACTGACTCTGAAAAACACCAAAAGAAAGATGCGCAAGGTCCCTGCTCATCTGTGTGAATGTGCCTTAGTCATGCTGCAAGAAGGCATGAGGACTGCAGATGTGGCCAGGGCAATAAATTGCAATGTCCGTGCTGTGTGACGGGGAGACAGGACGGACAGCTAATCGTTCTCGCAGTGGCAGAGCATGTATAACAACACCTGCACAGGATCGGTACATCCGAACATCACACCTGCTGGACAGGTACAGGATGGCAACAACAACTGCCCGAGTTACACCAGGAACGCACAATCCCTCCATCAGTGCTCAGACTGTCCGCAATATGCTGAGAGAGGCTGGACTGAGGGCTTGTAGGCCTGTTGCAAGGCAGGTCCTCACCAGACATCACCGGCAACAACGTCACCTATGGGCACAAACCCACCGTCGCTGGACCAGACAGGACTGGCAAAAAGTGCTCTTCACTGACAAGTCGCGGTTTTGTCTCACAAGGGGTGATGGTCGGATTCGCATTTATCGTTTTTTTATTTATTTTTTTGTTTCACCTTTATTTAACCAGGTAGGCTAGTTGAGAACAAGTTCTCATTTGCAACTGCGACCTGGCCAAGATAAAGCATAGCAGTTTGACACATACAACAACACAGAGTTACACATGGAATAAACAAAAAATAATTCAGTAGAAAAAAAGAAAACTAAAAGTCTATATACAGTGAGTGCAAATGAGGTAAGATAAGGGAGTTAAGACAATAAATAGGCCATGGTGGCGAAGTAATTACAATATAGCAATTAAACACTAGAATGGTAGATGAGGGGGCATGAGGACTGCAGATGTGGCCAGGGCAATAAATTGCGTTGAAGGAATGAGCGTTACACCGAGGCCTGTACTCTGGAGCAGGATCGATTTGGAGGTGGAGGGTCCGTCATGGTCTGGAGCGGTGTGTCACAGCATCATCGGACTGAGCTTGTTGTCATTGCAGGCAATCTCAATGCTGTGTGTTACAGGGAAGACATCCTCCTCCCTCATGTGGTACCATTCCTGCAGGCTCATCCTAACATGACCCTCCAGAATGACAATGCCACCAGCCATACTGGTCGTGATTTCCTGCAAGACAGGAATGCCAGTGTTCTGCCATGGCCAGCGAAGAGCCCGTACTCAATCGCATTGAGCACGTCTGGGACCTGTTGGATCAGAGGGTGAGGGCTAGGGCCATTCCCCCCAGAAATGTCCAGGAACTTGCAGGTGCCTTGGTGGAAGAGTGGGGTAAAATCTCACAGCAAGAACTGGCAAATCTGGTGCAGTCCATGACGAGGAGATGTACTGCAGTACTTAATGCAGCTGGTGGCCACACCAGATATGGGGTGGCAGCGTAGCCTAGTGGTTAGAGCGTTGGACTAGGAACCGAAAGGTTGCAAGATCGAATCCCCGAGCTGACAAGGTACAAATCTGTAGTTCTGCCCCTGAACAAGGCAGTTAACCCACTGTTCCTAGGCTGTCATTAAAAATAAGAATGTGTTCTTAACTGACTTGCCTAGTTAAAAAAGGTTATAAAGAAAAATACTGACTTTAACTTTTGATTTTCACCCCCCCTTTGTTCAGGGACACATTATTCAATTTCTGTTAGTCACATGTCTGTGGAACTTGTTCAGTTTGTCTGTTGTTGAATCTTGTTATGTTAAGTTTGCTGACAATAAACGCAGTTGACAGTGAGAGGATGTTTATTTTTTTGCTGAGTTTAGATCCCCTGAACGCAGCTCACTCTCCAGATCCCAGTCACATGAATTCTGATCACCTGTTCACACACCTGTATGTCATTATCACTCACTATTTAGTTCAGTTCTTTGTACCCCATCATTGTGAGGTATTGTTTGTTTTGTGACACACTTCTGTACTTTAGACTATCGGATTTCCTGTTATCAGCCTGATCTCCCGGACGACGTTACTAGCCTTTTCCCTGCCTGTACTGTTGCCTTTTTGGACCCCCTGTGTATGACCTTCTGCCTGCCCCTGGACCCAGCTACCTGCCTCCTCCTGTGTTCCTTTACATTAAACACCTGCTGTGCCCTGCGCTTGAAACCAGGGGCCTGTTGCACAAAACTAGGATAAGGGATTAAGCCAGGATATCTTGGTGATCCTGGCTCAATTGATCCGTAATCCGGTTGCACTAAAGATGGATAGGGGGCAGGAGGATATGTTATGGTATAAATTACCATGGAGATTTATTCTGTGGAGCTAGCCTGCTCCAGACCAGGCTAAATTCCAGGATCTATTTAATCTCATCCCTAATGTCAGTCAGCAGTCACCACAAATGGAAACCAATAGTTATTTCACTGCTCACTATACATTGTTATCACATATAACTAGACCCACTGTTATTATTTAAACGTTTGTGATCATTAATTTCAATGATTTTGGATAAAAAATGATTTTTAGATGATGTTGCTATCATTAGATAATTTACAGTTTCCCATAGACTATAAGGCTATATATAAAATGATAGAATATTAGGGCCACAGAGGGGAAAAAAACACAAGTCATAATATTGTAACCAGTTGTTTTAAAGGAGGACAGTTGTTAAAATGACAGATGTGGGGCATTTCGTGAAATTGTACTTCAGTATGGTTTCATAAACAAAGACATGCTGATGTGCCAGAATATTAAGTATCACATTGTCATAAGTATCAAAACTGTAAAAACAATATGTAGCTTTTCTGCAGAAAGAACCAGCCTCATAAATTTATGACTTTATCCTTTTTCTTCAGTGTGGCCCTAGTACTCTGTCATATAAACAAATACACATTCCATATGAATATAAAAACACAATGTGTAACATTATGTTCCTTTATTGAATAAGGACAAAACAAAGCAGGTAAACCATCAGCTCCTTTCGAAACTGAAGTCACAGTGACTCTACAAGATGGAAAGCACAGAATCCAAGCATATTATACAAAATGATACATACACATTCAAAGGTCTGTATATAACACACCCTGCATGTCTGCACACTAAAATAAATGCAGGACAAATCCATACACATCAACTGAACAGACAAATGAATGGATGCAGTAGCCTCCCTGCAGCCTTGTATTACACACAGTATACCGCACAAACATCATAAGAGGCCAAATTCGTCAAAAAACGAACCCAAAAAAAACCAAATTCCTCTGCCACCGCAGGACATATTTAACCAAAATTGAAAGCACACATACTAACTAAAATAATTCAACACATATTGGTCCCTCAGCAGCCGACCACTGTCGTCATCAGGGAAGATTGCCGGATTGTCCCAGTCCATGGCTGGTGGCACTCTGGGGGCCCTCTCCTTCCTCAGGCAGGCCACATTGTGGAGGACAGCACAAGCCACAGTAATATCACATGCCCTAACAGGGCTGACCCTTAATTTGTGAAGGCAGTGAAAGCGTGCCTTCAGGAGGCCAAAGGTCATTTCAACTCTGGCCCTGGTCCTGGCATGGGCATGGTTGTAGGCCTGCTGTGCTTCCTGGGGGTCTGTGAAAGGTGTCAGGAGAAAAGGCTGGCAGCCATACCCCCTGTCTCCCAGCAACACACCAGAGAATTCACCTGTCAACACAAAATCTCATCATTACTACCTCATAAACACAGTGATATTCTTGACACAGCCATGATGGTTATAAATAGGGGTTGTGTGGCTTACCTTGTGATAGGCACTGATAGATTTCAGAGGCCCGAAAGATTCTGGAGTCATGGACTGAGCCAGGCCATTTTGCCACAACATTGCTGATCACACAGTCAGCATTGCAGACCATCTGAAATCATAAGATGAGGAATATTACACCAATCAATGCACATCACTGGCAATGCAGAGTGTTCGTCAATGGACAATATCAAAAAGTTATGTTCACCTGAACATTAATGCTGTGAAAGGATTTCCTATTCACAAAATCGGCCTCATGGGCACCTGAGGGGGCTTTTATCCTTATGTGTGTGCAGTCCACTGCACCAATGACATTGGGGAAACCTGTCACACAAAGTAATGAGTATCCTACTATGTGTTAACAGTTGTCCTGTAATTTGTAGATCCTCTTACCTGCAATCCTATAGAACTCCTCTTTGATGTCACAGAGTCTTCTGTGGCCAGGGAAGGAGATGAAGACATCTGCTAATGCTTTGATAGCCAGACACACACTCCTTATTGTGCGGCAAATTGTGGCCTTGTTCAGCTGTTCTGCATCCCCCACTGAGTACAGGAAGGCTCCACTAGCAAAAAAGCGCAAGGCCACACAAACCATTTGCTCCACACTCAGTGCATGGCTCCGTGCAGTGTGGTGCTTAATCCTGGGACCCAGTAGTCTGCATAGATACCTGATGCCATCTGCAGAAAACCTGTATCTTTCATATAGATGGTCATCAGGGAAGGCCAGTGGGTCCAACCGGTCCCTGAAGACCCTTTCTCGCCTGAAGGCTCTCCTCAGCACAAGTGCTTCTTCATCCACCACATCTCGCACGAATGGGCATGCCATTGTCAGAGCAGAAAGGAACACACAATTTTGGGCCTTCATATAGGCTAGTGGCCACACCTGGTGCTGGGGGGGTGGGCAAAAGAGGGCGATGCCTTATAACGATGACTTGGTTGTACTGATTGCTGGGAAAATAAAAAAAACCTTAGAAAGATGCCACCGTCCTGTGTGCTCACAATAAGAGCTCATATGTCATGGCTCACTTGACTTTACGAGAATATACCTAATTTTTATTTTGAGCTGTGTCATCTTCTTGGAGCTGGGGGAGGAAAGAAAAATAATGATTAATACATTTGTGTTACAGTTAGCATACAGTGTACATTGAAGGCATATCTCACCTCCCTCTCAAGTTTTTTTATTTCAAGGTCCAGTTTCCTAATTGTCCTCTTTTTTATTTCGGACTCCAGTGCAAGATTTTCCATCTTTTTCTTCTTGTACTGAATGTCTATGTCTGCCAGTTCTATTTGGCGCCGGAGGTGGTTGCCATACAACTTTCTGATAGCTTGTGAGCTCTGTGAACACAATACAATTAGCGCAGCTGGAATTTGGCAGGATGTGGTGTCCTTTTATTAATACGCACTATGTTGCCAGGCTGGTTTTCCCACTGTATAGCATCTGGGTCCTGTAAAAGAAATTAGATTTTTTGATTTTGATGAGGACTCCTCACCATTGTAGAGTAAATAGTACTTTCACAGTCTTAACATGATACCTCATGCCTTCTGGAATCCAGAGAGATGGTCTCCTCCTCATCATCGTCTCCATCATGTGCTGTTGCTGCTGCACTGGGGCCTTCACCCTATCACATTTAATCGGATTCATATTGAAGCTAGTAGACAAGACATGCCAGGCCTACAGTATGCCTTTGATGGAGTACTCACTGGATCAGCATCGTCTGGTGCTTGTGCTGGTGGCTCTAACAGGAACACAGTGCTGCCAGACACTGCAAGGCAATAGGTAAACCAAAGTCAGACAGTCCAAATTGATTCAATATGAATGTGGTTGTATCCCATGTAGAGATGGAAGGACATACCTTGAATGAAGCGGGTGGCATCTTGGGAGGAACCTATGCTCGTCTCTTTCCCCCCAGGGATCCCCTCTAAGACGGGCCTGCCTTTATTTAGCTCCAAGGCCATGTCCTCTGCTGGGGTAAGGTCAGCCTTTGGTGACCCACCACCCGTGCCTTGTCTGTGGGTATTCTTTTTCACTGCTAAAACAGTACAGACAATGTGTGAGCAGGCACCTTCTGGGTACAATATATGCTTGTGCTTTGTTAAATATTAGTCAGGGACCATACCATTCTGCAGAATGTTCTTGTATTTGATTTTGACCTGCTGCCATGTCCGTTTTGGCCCGTTCATGTTTAATCTACACACACACACACACACACACACACACACACACATTTAATGGAGTCACACTGCAAAAAATTACTTGGTATTTTTGTCTTGTTTTCAGTAAAAATATCAAAAAATTTATCATAGCTTTATACAGTGTGATGGAGTTACTTTACACAATTTCACTCATATCTGCAGTGCATTTCAATTAAAAATTTAACCGTTTCATAATTACAGTACAACTGCATTTTTGGAGATGTGAATTAAATATTTGAATTGTAATTGTGATGTTTCAGCGGAGCGGTGAGTGTGTAATTGTGCACTACTTACGCATTCAGGCGGTCTGCAATACTTTGCCACGCTTTTTCTCTTTGCTTTATCACTGTGGCGGTGTTGCCTTTCTTCTTAATTATATCTTTTACCTCCTCGTATGCCTCCATGAGGATTTGTGCTTCCGACGGGGAAAAGTACGCGGCTCTAGTTGCCATGGTAAATCAGTTAATCTGTGATCTGTGGCGGGGTCTATTTGAGTGAGCCGTGAGCGCGCACCTATCCAGGATTGGTTTCACCTGGCTTAATGAATCCGTGTCTGCTCATCCTGGCTTGGTCTTTGTGCAACCAATTAAGCCTGGACGCACATGTTTTGGCTTCATTGAGCTCAGCTGAGTCATTTATCCCGGATGTCTTAATTCTACTTTTGTGCAACAGGCCCCAGCTCTCTGTCTCCCATCGTGTTCATTACAACGTCATCAACGTGGGTCTTTTTTTCCATCCAACTTTTAACCTAAATCCAATGACATGGTGATTTGTTGTTGTTGTTGATTTCATGTTGAATTCACGTTAGCTTGACAACTCAACCAAATATAAATCAAAAATAGACGTTGAACTGACATCTGACCACTGGGTATTAACAAATGTTTTGCATATGTAATGCTCAAAATCATCTGCAATCATATTCTGTTCATGAACCATACGTCCGATTCACTCGACAATATCGTTTTCACTTTGAGCTTCATTATGAAACGCTACATTCACAAATGTTTCACGTTTGTATTTTTTCATCAGAAATGATTGCTCATGGGTACCTTCGTGTGTGTGTAAAATAGTACTGTTCTCAGATTTTTTTTATTAATAGATTTTAGATGTGTATTAAAATGGGGTTTGTTGCAAGATGCTATATATACATTCTTTAGCTGGAATAGAATGTTCGTATCCTGTATATTTGACTGTGATATGTGGTTGACTCACCTAGCTATCTTAAGATAAGTCACTTTGTATAAAAGCATCTGCATCACATGTAGTTATTTGTCGCATTTAACTGTTTAAAACCTAGCAGTACTACTTATTTATCTGATAGTGAAGCAGATATATAGCAGTTTGCAACAAAACTATTTGTCTCTCTGAAATGTCTGTCATTTAACTACCCCATGCCATGATTAGAGGAAAAAACACAGCAATCTCTTTCATGTCAGTTCTTCAAACAGTAAAGCTAATTTACAAACATTTCTGAAAATGGATATATAGCGTTTTGTGATCAAACTCTTCATTTGTCATTTTGGATGTTGAGTATACTGTCTGTGACTGGAAAAATGTATTGTTGCATAGCTAAAAGGACTGTAAGCCTTTTCATGCATATTTGACTATTTTGGTAATTGTAATTAATGAAACGGGAAAGTAAGACCATGAAAAGATTGAGATTTCAATTTATGTGAATGATATCTATGCAACGAAGTAGAGTATGGTACCATTCAGTAAACTGATCTTAAATCAATACTCCACCAACTGCAATGTGAATATATACCAGTCAAAAGTTTGGACACACCAACTCATTCAAGGTTTTTTAGTTCTACTATTTTCTACATTGTAGAATAGTAGTGAAGTTCCCACATACTCTGGACACTTGTTGGCTGCTTTTCCTACACTCTGTAGTCCAACTCATCTCAAACCGTCTCATTTGGGTTGAGGTCGGGTGATTATGTAGGCCAGGTCATCTGATGCAGCGCTCCATCACTCTCCTTGATAAATAGCCCTTACACAGCCTGGAGGTGTGTTGGATCATTCTCCTGTTGAAAAACAAATGATAGCCCCACTAAGCGCAAACCAGATGTGATGGCGTATCGCTGCAGAATGCTGTTGTAGCCATGCTGATTAAGTGTGCCTTGAATTCTAAATAAATCACAGACAGTGTCACCAGCAAAGCACCCCCACACCTCCTCTATGCTTCACGGTGGGAACCACACATTTGGAGATCATCCGTTTATCTACTCTGCGTCTCACTAAGACACGGCGGTTGGAACCAAAAATCTCAAATTTGGACGATTCAGAACAAAGGACAGATTTCCACCGGTCTAATGTCCATTGCTCGTGTTTCTTGGCCCAAGCATGTTTCTTCTTCTTATTGGTGTACTTTAGTAGTGGTTTCTTTGCAGCAATTCAACCATGAAGGCCTGATTCACGCAGTCTCCTCTGAACAGTTGATGTTGAGATGTGTCTGTTACTTGAACTCTGTGAAGCATTTATTTGGGCTATAATTTCTGAGGCTGGTAACTCTAATGAACGTATCCTCTGCAGCAGAGGTAACTCTGGGTCTTCCTTTCCTGTGGCGGTTTTCATGAGAGCCAGTTTCATCATAGCGCTTGATGGTTTTTGCGAACTTCACTTGAAGAAAAGTTATTGAAATTTTACGTATTGACTAACCTTCATGTCTTAAAGTAATGATGGACTGTCGTTTCTCTTTGCTTATTTGAGCTGTTCTTTCCATAATATGGATTTAGACTTTTACCAAATAGGGCTGTCTTCTATATACCACCCCTACCTTGTCACAACACAACTGATTGGCTCAAACGCATTAAGAATGAAATATATAACACAAATTAACTTTTAACAAGGCACACCTGTTAAATGCATTCCAGGTTACTACCTCAGGAAGCTGGTTGAGAGAATGACAATGCTTCTTGTTATTTCTTGTTATCCATTGTCTTTCGACAGACCCAAACATGTCTGAATTTGACCTTTGAGAATGCCCCCCCCCCCCACACACACACTATAATATTCTGTATAGCACTGTACATGCCCTGGATTTGACCCCCATGCTAAACCCAATTGCCACATTATCTGCACTCTAATGTTCCTCTCATCCTAGTCATATCGCAGAGAGAGAATCAAATTTAGTGCCTAGAATGCCCTGAGGCATCTTCAAATGACTGTTAGGCACATGAAGGGTAAAGGGCTTGTCATATCAATCTGACAAGCCGATTGGGAATTCAGGGATATAGAGCATGCAGGGTGTGTAAGGGATTGGCTGTGATAGGTTTAGGAGGAAACATTATTCCCATTGTTGGGAGGTGAGAGAGAGCCTTATACCGTTCATGTCGTATGGCGAGTAGAGCCCTTTGTCAGTTAGAAACCTTGAATAGAGTGCATTTCAAATGCAATGACTAGTACTGTTCTACCACTACTGCCACTACAACTATTTATTGTGTATACTTATACTATGACAACTAATACTACTTCTACGATTACTACTCTACTTCTACTACTACAATTACAACAACCACTACTAATAATTATACATATTCAGTAGTAATACTGATGATAATAATAACGATGGTGATAATAACAATGCTTTTTTGAAATTCTTCCCATAATCTTATATATGTACGAGGACCCCAAGATCCCTTGGGAAATCTCTAATGTATTCAGCACAAGCCTTGGGAGTAAAATGAAAACAAATGTGGTGTAATAAAGCCGAGAAGATGAAGCGATTCCGTGATGATGCTCTCCACCACCCCTATAAATCAAAATAAAAGTGGAGCAGGTCATATTGGCCGCCTCCGCCTCCCGCATGCATACAGATATGGGGTGCATATAAGACAGAAGGGGCCTGAAGTTGATCCTATCTCCCCCAACTACAACACCAGTGGGAATATTATCTAGTGAGAGAGAGAGAGAGCAGCAAGGACCTCAATATGACAGCCACATATATGTCCAGGTTGTGAGCAGAGCAACAGGCCCAACTCCTACACCCAACCAAGCCCCATCCATCGACCTAAGAGGCATTCACCAGATGCTTAGCATGCTCTGATCAAACCTAATCGTCCAAAACTAAACCACAACAAATAACAAAACTGGACACTATGGAACACAATGCGTTTACCATCTCATGCTGGAATATACAAGGTGTGAGGTCAACTGCCCTTGCCCTAAAGAGCAGGAACCCAGACTTCACCAATGAAATACAGACATTGTTATCCTACAAGAAACATGCTATAGAGGAGATGGACCCATTGGTTGTCCTAGGTTACAGGGAGCTGGTAGTTCCTTCCATCAAACTACCAGGAGTAAAACAGGGAACTCTGGGGTATTCTAATTTGGTATAGTTCAGACAACTCATTCTATTAAATTAATCAAAACACATATGGTTAGAAATGGATAGGGAAATAAAAGAGACATTTCCTCCTGTGTGCTACTACCTATATCCCGCCAATATAGTCCCCATACGACAGCTTCTCCACCCTAGAGGGGGAAATCAACAACTTCAAGGCCCAGGGACATGTACTAGTCTCTGGCGACCTAAATGCCTGAACTGGACAAGAACCTGACACTCTCAGCACACAGGGGGACAAACACCTACCTGAAGGTGACAGCATCTCTCCCCAATATGCCTCCCTAGATACAACTACGACAAAACAGCAACAAAAATGGGTCACAATTCCTGCAGCTCTGTTGCATGCTGGGTCTGTACATAGTCAATGGTAAGCTTAGAGGGGACTCCTACCGTAAGTACACCTATAGCTCATCTCTTGTCAGTAGTACTGTAGACTACTTTATCATCGACCTCAACCCAGAGTCTGTCAGCACGTTCACAGACAGCCAACTGACACCTTTATCAGACCACAGAAAAATATGAACACACAATATGAACAATATGACATTTTGAACAAAACAATACTCAACCATGAAGCATCAAAGCCGAACAAACTGCATGCTATTAAGAAATGCAATAGATGGAAGGTCACATCTAAATTCAAGCAGAAAACCTAAGAAAACTAAAAACAATGAGAAATGGTTTTATAAAGAATGCAAAAACCTTGGTAAGAGATTGAGAAACCTATCCAACCAAAAGCACACTGACCCAGAAAAACTTAGCTTAGGCCTTCACTATGGGGGAAACACTAAAACAGTACAGAAATACACAAAGAAAACAAAGAAGGATCAGCATGTCATAAAACAGCTCAATGTGATTGAAGAATCCATAGAATCAAAAACTTCTGGGAAAATTGGAACACACTAATCAAACAACAACATGAAGAGCTACCTATCCAAAAATGGAGATGTATGGATAAACCACTTCTCCCTCCTTTTCGGACATATAACAAAGAACCAAGAACATGATCATTTACAAAACTTTGAATCAGTTATGAAAGACTCCCATAACCCACTGGATTGAACCCACTCAAATGACATTGAAAAAAGCCCTGTTGGGTTGATGCTATACTTAACGAAATGATGATAAAATATACAGATCCCAATTCAAATGGGCTATACGTAAACTATGGTATCTTCCCCAATATTTGGACCCACGGTCTAGTCACCCCCAATGCACAAAAGTGGAGGCAAATTTGACCACAATAATTACTGTGGAATGTGCGTCAACAGCAATCTTGGACATAATCCTCTGCACCATCACCAACAGCAGACTCCACCATTTCCTCAGTGAAAACAATGTCCTGAGCAAATGTCAAATTGGCTTCTCACCAAAATATCGCACGACAAACCACGTATACACCCTGCACACCATTTTTGACAAACACAAAAAAATCTAAAGAAAAGCAAAGTCTTGCTTTGTTGACTTCAAAAAAGCTTTTGAGTAAATTTGGCATGATGGTGTGTTATATAATGGGCTCCCGAGTGGCTCAGCGGTCTAAAGCACTGCATCTCAGTGCTAGAGGCATCACTGTAGACCCAGGTTTGTCTGGTATAGGCCATCATTGTAAATAAGAGTTTGTTCTTAACTGACTTGCCTAGTTAAATAAAGGTTAAATATATATATATATATATATATAAATTGCGTGCAGAATTCTGCAAAAATATACTTTGTATTCAAGCAAAACCCCAAACAATACAATTAGGACTACACCCGCTAGTTATCAAAATCCAGAAAAGATGTCCACATATTCCATCACAAAGCCCTCACCTACAGAGAGGTGAACCTAGAGAAGAGTCCCCTCAGCCAGCTGGTTCTGGGGTGGTTCTGGGGTTCTGTTCACAAAAATAACACAATTAGAACCATCAAAAATTACAAGAAAGCAAAAAGATAACTATTTGACACACGGGAAAGAATTAACCAAAAACAAGAGCAAATTGGAATTCTATTTGGCCCTAAACAGAGAATATACAGTGGCAGAATACCTGACCACTGTGACTGACCCAAAATTAAGAAAATCCTTTCCATAGGCAGACCTAGCTCTCAAGAGAAGACAGGATATGTGCCCATTGTCCACAAAATGAGGTGGAAACTGAGCTGCACTTACTAACCTGCTGCCAAATGTATAACCACACTAGATACACACATTTCCCACAGATCACAAAGAATTTGAAAACAAATCAAACAATGATGAACTCCCATATCTGTTGGGGCAAAATACTGCAATGTCCAATCACAGCAACAAGATGTGTGGCCCGCTGTCATGAGAAAAAGGCAACCAGTGGAGCACAAATAACATTGTAAATACCACCAATATTTATCTGTTTAGTTATCTTCCCCCACTATTCAAGAGAGAGACCGAGAGAGACTATTATATGTACTGTACATTTGTCTGTTGTCTCACAAATAGATGACGTAAGTACATCGTTCTCCCTGTAAATTGTGTGTTTGCCCTTCCCTGAATGTTTCATAGAACCTCAACATCTAAATACTACTGCACTGTGAGATGGATCCAATAAAGAAAAGTGGCATTATAGATTTTAATATCGAGAGAGAGAGAGTTATGTTTCCCATGCCAATATAGCCCTTTAATTTGAATTGAATTTAAATTAATTGAGAGAGAGAGAGGGTGATAAATAGCAAAATGTGATAGTGCATCAGGAAACTAAAAGGTTTCAGTCCGTTTTCTTCCATTTGGTGCTTAATTAATACAACCAAGATGTATAACAGAGAGAGAACAACAAGCTCACTTTTACTAGTACAGTACCTCAACGGTCCTCTAAGGGCCACTGTTGTGTAATTGTACCATAATGAGACAAGCCCTCCAAAAAACAGAGTTACATATAATGCCAGTAGTTTTGAACAATATCAGAGGGGAAATGTCTGTTTAACATACAATAATTCATATAAAATAAATGTTTCATATTAAACAACAACAACAATGTCTATCACACATAAGGAAGGAAACTGAGGAGTTAGAAATAAGGGCACATTTTTTACAGATGTGAATCAGGCAGTGTAGAATTAATCAACACTAACTAGAGCTGGTTTCTTTTCTCTCTCTAATAGTACATCTACTGTAGTAGTCTACTGTAGTAGTCATACCTGGTGGTTACAAAACCCATTCAATGCCATTCAAAGCAACTGACTCCCTGACAGGGGCCTCCTTATTACACAGATAAAGAATAGTAAACAGTATACGCCCAATAAATAGTTGATACCAAATAAGTCTAGGGAGCGTGCCACAGCCCTTTCCAGGCCAGGAAAAGACAGAGCTCCCAAGTTGTTTATTTTTGTCACCCTTTTCATGTCCCCTCTCATTTTACGAGCCATGAGTCAACAGCACAAGTAAATGATATTTTGACATGGAGAGACATAAATTATTCAATGGAATTTACTTTTATGCTAGAATTTAGACCGTTTCAGAACCCTTTCTCTCTACCCCTCCCTCCTCTACCCAGTCCTGCCAGCCAGCCAGCCAGCCAGCCAGCCAGCCAGCCAGTAGAAACTATTCAGAGACGGATCAGAGGCTGAGAGAGGGAGATTCTGCAGTGACTTGAAGATCCATCAGTGACTTGTTTCATATTCAGCCCTCTAAGCTCCCCGATCCCTGACACACTTTCTCAATCATGTGCTCTGAAAAGATTAGGGAAGACACGAAAAGCCTCCGAAACTAGTTTTTGATGACTGAGATATCAGTTCAATGTGGTCATTAGGTCATCTGAGTAAGACCTGGCCATGGTTGGATTGTGCTTTGTTTTGATACCAAAACATTCAAGAAAAAGTTTTTTCTTCTTATATGATTCATCTTTGGCCACGTTGAAGGGGTGTTTACTACTGAGGGCTCAGTTCAATGAAACCTGCAATTCAACCAAAGACACATTGTAAATATTGCTACGATGGGTATGATTGAATTCCAGCCTCACTCACATTAAGCTGCCACTCAAAAAGGAAACAAAAACATTCCAATAGGAGGCTATTTTCTGTATACTTGTCATCTTATCATGGTTGCGGTAAAACTGCCATCTTAGAATTCACAACATACTTCCCATTTCGGTACGACAATAATGGGTATGGTTACATGCACACAATAATGTGATTTATTGTGAATAGTCAGATTAATAAGTCGTTTGATTTCAAACGTTTACATGCTTTGCAAGAAGAACGATTTCCCTAATAATCCTGTTTACATGAACACATCTGATGGCACTGATGAATGCAGACAATCTGCATTCAAAATACTTGTTCTACCACAGTGTCCATGTTATTTTGGGATGGATATTTGATTCCGAGTTCGGACATATTAAGTTTGTATGTGAAAACTATTTATAAGACGCATACATTCAGTTGTTCCGAACTCACTTCAGTCTCGCTTAAGAGGGATGCTTGCCCTGCTGGTGCTAGCGCATGCACAGATCAAATACACAGCTGAAACGCCGATTAAGGTGTTGACATGCCCTAATAAGATTGCTCAGAAAACAAAGTGTTTTAATCTCTGTATGTTTACTTAGATTTTGACCTTACGCCGGCTAAACAGAGTAAGGTGTTTACATGACTATTGCATAATCTGCCTAGTGCCATAATCAGTTTATTATCGAATTATAACTGTGCATGTAAACATACTCAATAATGTTGTTCTAGTGCTAAATGGATTCCTGTCATCTCCAAAATGGGCGATACACTCCATCATCATCAGAATTATAATCTTGCCAGAGATAATAGTCCCTGCCTGTAACTATAATCTACTACTTACTCATCACTTGTGGGTAATCCTCAATCACTCATCCTCCAAGTGGTTCTTCATTCATAATTTACCATCCTCATCACATTTTTTATTTTTTTATTTTTATTTTACCGTTATTTTACCAGGTAAGTTGACTGAGAACACGTTCTCATTTGCAGCAACGACCTGGGGAATAGTTACAGGGGAGAGGAGGGGGATGAATGAGCCAATTATAAACTGGGGATTATTAGGTGACCAAGATGGTTTGAGGGCCAGATTGGGAATTTAGCCAGGACACCGGGGTTAACACCCCTACTCTTACGATAAGTGCCATGGGATCTTTAATGACCTCGGAGAGTCAGGACACCCGTTTAACGTCCCATCCGAAAGACGGCACCCTACACAGGGCAGTGTCCCCAATCACTGCCCTGGGGCATTGGGATATTTTTTAGACCAGAGGAAAGAGTGCCTCCTACTGGCCCTCCAACACCACTTCCAGCAGCATCTGGTCTCCCATCCAGGGACTGACCAGGACCGACCCTGCTTAGCTTCAGAAGCAAGCCAACAGTGGTATGCAGGGTGGTATGCTGCTGGCTGATGAAATGTTGCGATTGTTTGTGAGAATGCCAACAGGTGTGGTTCCCGTGGCGGAAAGATTATATTGGGGAAAGGTTCCCGTGGGGGTTGCCATGGAAGCCTAGAAGGCTTGGGAGTTGTGTGTGTGTGCTCAAACACACATGCGGGGGTCTGGGAGAGGAAGTGTGTCCATCTGATGAATGGGCATGTGCCTGAACTCAATTTTATACACTAACTGTAGTCTCACCCATTCATTTCTAATGACCGGTCATTTTTGACCTGGAACACCATAGGTGTACAAAAGTTAAATAAAACACCCAAAATTTCATGAAAATCATCAAAATGTATTTTGTGTGTTCAGATGCCCTGTGTGGACAAAGTCATGGAACCTTGTGACAATCAGATTAAACTAACTACATTTTTCAGAGAGAAAACTTGTAAATCAGTCCAATTCGACCAGAACACAGCAGGAGGTTTAATTGTAATTCGCAAATCTGGATTGTACAATATTTGCCCATTATTCTTTAAAAAATTCTTCAAGCTCTGTCAAGGTGATTGTCTAGCAATGATCAACAGACATTTTCAAGTTTTGCCATAGATCTTCAAGCCGATTTTAAGTCAAAACTGTAACTATGCCACTCAGGAACATACAATGTTGTCTCGATAAGCAACTCCAGTGTATATTTGGCCTTACAAACCAGGTTTTCCTCTAGAACTTCGCCTCTGCTTAGCTCTATTCCTTTTATTTTTATCAACAAAACAAACTCCCTAGTACTTGCCGATGACAAGTATACCCAAAACATGATGCAGCCATCACCATGCTTGAAAATATGAAGAGTGGTACTCTGTGATGTGTTGTGTTGGGATTTGCCCTAAACATAATGCCTTGTATTCAGGATAAAAAGTTCATTTCTCTGACACATTTTTTACAGTATTACTTTAGTGCCTTATTGCATGTTTTGGAATATTTTTATTCTGTACATGCTTCCTTATTTTCACTCAGTGTTTTAGGTTAGTATTGTGGAGTAACTACAATGTTGTTGATCCATCCTCAGTTTTCTTCTATCACAGCCATTTAACTCTTTAACTTCTTTGGGGTAGGGGGCAGTATTTTCACGTCCGGATGAAAAGCGTGCCCAGAGTAAACGGCCTGCTACTCAGCCATAAAAGCTGATATTTGGATAGAAAACACTCTGAAGTTTCTAAAACTGTTTGAATGATGTCTGTGAGTATAACAGAACTCATATGGCAGGGAAAAACCTGAGAGAAAAATCAAACCAGGAAGTGGGAAATCTGAGGTTGGTCGATTTTCAACTCAGCTCCTATTGAAGATACAATGGGATATTGGTAATGTTGCACATCCTACGGCTTCCACTAGATGTCAACAGTCTTTAGAACCTTGTCTGATGCTTCTACTGTGAAGTGGGGCTGAATGAGAGGGGATTGAGTAAGGTCTACCATGACCTGAACATGCGCCTCCATCGCACTTCTGAAGACAGGAATTCTCCGGTTGGAACATTATTGAAGAATTATGTTAAAAACATCCTAGAGATTGATTCAATACTTCGTTTGTCATGTTTTTACGGACTGTAATATAACTTTTTTAACTTTTCGTCCTTAATTTTCCGCTGGACTTGCCCACGCGTCGTGAGTTTGGAAAGTGTACTGAACGCTAGAACAACAAGGAGGAATTTGAACATAAATGATGGACATTATCGAACAAAACAAACATTTATTGTGGAACTGGGATTCCTGGGAGTGCATTCTGATGAAGATCAAAGGTAAGTGAATGTTTAATGTTATTTCTGACTTGTGTTGACTGCACAATATGGTGGATATATTTTTGTCTTGATTGGGCTCTGAGCGCCGACCTCACATTATTCCACGGTTTGCTTTTTCCGTAAAGCTTTTTTGAAATATGATACAGCGTTTGCATTAAGGAGAAGTGCATCTAAAATTCCATACATAACACTTGTATTTTCATCAACATTTATATTGAGTATTTCTGTAAATTGATGTGGCTCTCTGCAAAATCACCAGATGTTTGGAACTACTGAACGTAACGCGCCAATGTAAACTCAGATTTTTGGATATAAATATGAACTTCACCGAACAAAACATACATGTATTGTGTAACATGAAGTCCTATGAGTGTCATCTGATGAACATCACCAAAGGTTAGTGATTAATTGTATCTATATTTCTGCTTTTTGTGAATCCTCTCTTTGGCTGGAAAAATGGCTGTGTTATTCTGTGAATAGGCACTCACCTAACATAATAGTTTGGTTTGCTTTCGTCGTAAAGCCTTTTTGAAATTGGACACTGTGGCTGGATTTACAACAAGTGTATCTTTAAAATGGTGTAAAATACATGTATGTTTGAGGAATTTTAATTATGGGATTTCTGTTGTTTTGAATTTGGCGCCCTGCAGTTTCACTGACTGTTACATTCCCACAAGACAAACTCATTGTATGTGGCTCACAACAAAGACAACTAACAAAGAAAATCAATTTGACAACCAAAACAAGACAGAAAGGGGTTCAAAATGGGTTTGGAAAGGCACCCATATGGTTGCCCACTGAAAGTTGGCAAAGCCACTAGTAAGGGGTTCTAAAAGACACCCACCGTGGATGCCCACTAGGTTTGCCTCCAAAAAGACAAACTAAAAGAAAAACCAACAACTTAGGGCATAAAAAAGATATGGAGCAACAAAAATGTGGCTTCTTTCAAACTTAAAAGGTTGAGCTCGAAATCATACCTCAGCTGCTGTGAAGTGTAGCTCTCCCAACATCTCTGAAGCTCAACTGGAGCACTGAGCCAGCCACTCTTAAATATCACCTGGGCTAGCACAGGTGAAACACCTTCTGACTAACGAGATGGACAAGCCAGCACAGGTGTAACACATACTTACTAACGAGGTGACACCAATCAGTGGGCCTACGTGCTAACGTGCTACCTTTAAATATAAATCGGAAAACAAAAATCTGTAACAACAAATATTTAGCAGGTGTAGCGAAATGCTTGCATTCATAGCTCCAACAGTGCAGTAATATCTAACAATACACAACAATACACACATTTAAAAAAGTAAAATAATGGAATTAAGAAATATAGAAATATTAGGACGAGCATTGTCGGAGTCCGGAGTATAAATATATATATACAGTACCAGTCAAAAGTTTGGAAGCAGCTACTCATTCAAGGGTTTTTCTTTATTTTGACTATTTTCTACATTGTGGAATAATAGAGAAGATATTCAAACTATGAAATAACACATGAAATCATGTAGTAAGCAAAAAAGTGTAAAACAAATCAAAACAGATTTTCGATTTTAGATTCTTCACTCTTGGCATTTAGTTATTTAGTCTTGTCATAACAAAGGGGTTGAATGATTATTGACTGAAGACATTTCAGCTTAGAATGTTTTATAAAAACATAATTCCACTTTGATATTATGGAGTATTGTGTGTAGATCACTGACCCAAAATCTAAATGTAATCCATTTGAAATTCAGGCTGTAACACAACAAAATAAGGAAAAATTCAAGGGGTGTGAATACTTTCTGAAGGCACTGTAGCTATGTCTGTATTCACATTGCATAGATACAGTATATAGATATTCATTGGGTGCACTACAAATGATCAACCTCAGGCAAATGATCAAGTGTTTCTTAAATTCAGTGGCAGGACACCAAACGTCTATGCCAGAGCCCGTATTCGCAAAGTGTCTCAGAGTAGGAGTGCTGAACTAGGATAATCTTTTAAATGGATTTTGTTTCTCAATGACTTGGTTTTAAATTATTTTGGGATGATTTGAGCATGACATTTCAAACATACTAAATGGGGGAGATTGGATTAAATGGGGGGTTGGTCTCAAAATGCTAATATTAGCATTTGTTGGCAGTGGTAGTTGAACAAAACCAAAGTGTGGATTGCAGTCACTATTTGGAGACTAAAACACATTATTTATTTATCTAAAGCTATGCATTTTCCCTTGCAGTGACCCAGAAAATTCATTTTCCCAAAGGTATTTCAAAAGTGCAAACATACACAGTATGCACTCGCATATTATATAATGTAAGGTGTGTGTGTGTGTGCAGGTCATATACAATTGAAAGTGCAGCTCACATTAACATTGTGCTGCTTCCTTGCGTTGTACTATTTCCTGAGCTCAAATGCTTTCAATAGACATGCCTTTGTCCTATAATTGGATTCCAGTGAACAATAGAAACGCTTACCATAACAAGTAATTAGTACATTGCCCCATCCTTTCCCATAATGCACTGCCCATTATAGAAAACACAAGAACACAGGCCAAGTGTTGAACTGGTTGAATGGTATTAGCTGTACAAGAAATGTGTATTTTAAGTACACTGAATTAATTCGACACTTTTTTTGGTTTGGTACTGCCAACACCGTGGTAACTTCTGTTTCAGCTAACCATAACAGAATCACAAGATGTTAATACCCATGTGTGCTGTTCTGTTCTTTCTGAAATGATACAACTTGAACAGGTAAATACATGTGATGTAATCCTAATTAAAAGGCATATAAGACACAGTTAAGTATTAGCGAGAACTAAAGGCAAGAACATGTTTTCAGCGTTTCATTTGATATCCATTGATACAGCACCCCTTTAGCTGCCTGGTTTCACAACACAATATTTTACTAAAATGCACATTTACCATGTTTTCTGTTTCCTTCGGCACACTTGCCAATGTCAAGCTCCTCCTAGCTGACGACCAAATATACTCTTAACCCCAAAATCCGCTGTAATCATTTCATGGTCTGTTCTCATTTCGAAAAAATTCAAAATTCAAAAGTGATGCAAAATCATTAGATTACCAACACTGGGCTCCTAGTCAGACACCCACAACGACAGAAACTATTCATATGTTGAAATATTGAATCCTTGGCATGCCTTATCTTTGTGGCGGCATGCGACTCCATGTACTAAAACTGGGACTCTTTCCTATGGTGCAGGCGTCCTTATAATATCGAACAGATGTGCCGTCACCTGGGAGCACAAGGTCTGTAGTTAAAAATTTGACAGGGAGAATCACAATCCTTGACAATGACAAGTAAATGCTCATTGAATGACTTAGTGTATGATTCAGTCTCTGATTGCTCTAGCCCTTTTCCCTTCCCCTAACCCGATGGCAGGAGGAACAGCATTCATACAGTGAGAACGTGACTCACTGACTACACATAACACCCATATACAAACGGAATATGGTTGATGTCAACAATAAAATTCACCTCGCTCAGAAATCATGCAGAAACAGTTGAATTGTATAGTGAACCATAGGGTGGGCTTCACAATCTATTTCAATTCAGCTAAGAGGAATATACCAATGGCATCCTGATTTAATCTGAAGGCCCTGATATATAACAAAGAGAAATGTAAGCTATTATTTGCACACACACACCCATACCCAAATGCACACGCTCCACACTTCTGAACGCTTGCTCCACTCACGATGAATCAAGTAAACTTCATCTGAAGGTGCAGCCTCTCTTTGAAATGGATGCATCTGTGTCATTGTGGTAAAACATAATTGTGGCCACTTTTATCTCAGCACAATTAAACTATTTTCTGTGAAGTTGTTTGTCATATGAAGGACAAGAGCCGATAGAACCTTTGGTACTTTCATCATGCTTCTCTTTTTCTAAATCTTAATGTGAATCAATACCTAACAGTTGAATGTCAACAACTCCAAATGCCCTTCAACCTGTTTATAATGGGCTTTTCAAGATGAGCTGTCCAGGCAGCCTCTGTACAGGAAATTATATTCATCATCAACCTTTACAATTACAGTGACTGTTTACCCCATGGCGTGACTATTAGTCTATCACAGGGTTTCCCAACCACCGGGCCACGGATAGTTTAGTACCAGGCCGCCTGGCCTTGGAATAAAAATATATACAATACCTTGTGAATGTCTACACATCGCTTGCACAGTTGTCACATTTTGCTGCCTTAACATATAAAAAGGAACTAAATAGAATTGTCTTCAAACAGATCTACAAAAGTAAAAGAAAAAGGTTGGGTACCCCGGGTGTATCAGATGTAGAGAATTTGGCCTTATTGTTATTAGCCCATCGAAATGCATTGAATAACAGATTCACACATGGAAAAACAGAAAAGTGTCTGTCCTATACTGTATCTGAGCGATATCATTTAAAAAAATGTTTTTACCCATATTTAACAAATTATTTTGGACACTAAACTACTTCTATACACACTGAGTATACTGTACCAAACATTAGGAACACCTTCCTTGAGTTGCCTTGAGTTGCACACCCCCTTCCCCCTTTACCTTGAGTTGCACACCCCCTTCCCCCTTTACCCTCAGAACAGCCTCAGTTCGTCGGGGCAAGGTGTCGAAAGCGTTCCACAGGGATGCTGGCCCATGTTGACTCCAATGCTTCCCGGTGCGCCTGGACCCTACTACCATACCTTGGTCAAAGGCACTTCAATCTTTTGTCTTGCCCATTCACCCTCTGATTGGCACACATACACAATCCATGTCTCAATTGTCTCAAGGCTTAAAAATCCTTCTTTAACCTGTCTCCTCCCCTTCATCTACACTGATTGAAGTGGATTTAACAAGTGACATCAATAAGGAATCATATCTTTTACCTGGATTCAGCTGGTCAGTCTATGTGATGGAAAGACATTCATGTTATGTATACATTTTATAAACTGGTACCAGGCTACCTTCAGACAAGTCTTGTAAGGCTTGTGGGCATCCTAGAGCAAAACAACAAGTTCGTGAGAGTCACATCTTTCAATAGAGTGGTCATATTCGTTTTTAGGCCAAACCGTTCGGATGCTACTTTTTTCGTGAGAATAATTTTTGGGGGAATCTCATGGTCTGACAAACAGCGCTGTAGCTCAGCCACCTTTTACCGCAGATGCGGAAGGCCGACATAGACGGATTCAGTGGATTGAGACGCAGCCCATGCAAAAAATATATATAATTAGCTTAAATGGACATTTACACTCAAATCTCAAATGTGGTCTCATGTCAAAATAAATCCATGTCTGAGTGTATTTTGTTGATCCAGCTGTATGCAACAAGTCTAAAGTAATGGAAAAGATAAGCACAATGAATGGAAAAGATAAGTAAGTACATTATATGGTGCTTATCCTTTCCATTCATTTGGGGTCTGTGGCACATAGCTGAATCTACACAGTCGATGGCATGGGATGTGGATTCATCTTGATATTAGACTACATTTGAGGTCTGAAACTGTCTGACAAACTTTTACTTTGGAGTGTAATGTCCCTTTAAGTTGACTGTAAAGAAACATGTTTTATCAAGGCACAAGGCGAGACCCAAATGCAGACACAGGAGGCAGATGGTTGGAGTCTTACAATGTTTATTAATCCAAAGGGGGAGGCAAGAGAATGGTCGTGGACAGGCAAAAAGGTCAAAACCAGATCAGAGTCCAGGAGGTACAGAGTGGCAGACAGGCTCGTGGTCAAGGCAGGCAGAATGGTCAGGCAGGCGGGTACAAAGTCCAGAAACAGGCAAGGGTCAAAACCGGGAGGTCTAGAAAAAGGTGAATGCAAAAAGCAGGAGAACGGGAAAACCGCTGGTTGACTTGGAAACATACAAGACGAACTGGCACAGAGAGACAGGAAACACAGGGATAAATACACTGGGGAAAATAAGCCACACCTGGGGGGGGTGGAGACAATCACAAGGACAGGTGAAACAGATCGGGGCGTGACATGTTTGTTTGTTAATTTGAGCGTCTAGAGATCATCTGTAGACTACTATCCAAATAAAGTGATTTCCAGTCATGTTTTGATTTGTCAGTCAATGTGCGTAAACTAATTTCAACACATAATTACATATATATTTTATTGTACAATAGGTCATTATGGAAATTAGTTGCCTTTACCCTTGCCCCCATAACAGTCTTTAGCTTTCAGCGAAACCAAATATCAACAGCACTCAAATGCCAAATGCTGGCTAGTTGGACATACAAGTCTTCCTCTTGAATAATTCAGCATTAACACAAGATGCCCAGACATGATTAAATTTTGCATAAGCGTTAATTGAACACACACATTAGAAAAGGTCTTTGCTGTGTCAATTAGTTGATTAAGTTCATCTACATCCCGTGGGCTCTGGCAACCTGATCTGTTTTTAAATGGATTCCTATTACAGAGCGAACCGAGAGCAGAGAAAGGGGACATTTTCAATTACATGTCACTATGTTGACTGACAGTCAGGCACTATTTGATAGGGCTTTTATTATTAATTGCTTGCGTTTCATTAAGGGAATAATTTATCATGGAAATTGTTCTGTTTGGAATTTCAGCAATGTATTAGTTCAGGTATGGCCAGCAGTCTGTAGAATACATTCAATTATGGCTTGAGAAGCCAGGTCTGACAATATGGGCTCTATTTTAACAAACTTAACGCAATGGTAAATCTAAGTGCAGGCGGTAGCGCTATAGGTTCAGGGGTGTGTCAGAAATATTTTCACTATCACAATTATTGGCGCACTTGCTGGCGTTGGCGCGAAAGGGTTGGGTTTTGATGAATAAACAAGTTGTGGATGTGTCGATGCTCACTGGCCAATCAGAACAAGCTCCATGGCGAAATATGTGGTTGCTTCATGTTGTGTATTTATGGACTTTTATGTATTGCCTTGGAATCAACTCCAATGTAAGTCCGTTATAGTTTGTTAAAGGGCTTACAGAAACAAAATAACAAAATGTAGACCTATCTTTGCTAAATATGTTAACTTGAACCCATTTGCAGTCCACATTGTTCTAAGTAATTGCATGGCTTCAATGTGAAAATATATACATAGAATTCGCACTGATGTAGGGGCTAGGCCTACTGTAAATTGCATTATGGCTGAGCATTGACATGCCAGATGTTGTCAATAAACAAGATTACATGAATTATTGATAAGGCCTAAAAAGAGAACAAATAATTCTAATCAAAACTAAAAAACAACTTGTTTTAAATAGGCTATGTAACACTTACAGGCACCATCATTTCTCCCCGTGGGCATCTAATAATAAAACAATGCAGACTATAGAGGGTTTTACCCAAATCCAAACTTTTCACAATTGCTGGACAAAGATCCAATATAAATAAAAAGGGAGAAGGAAGAGAGAGAGAAACTCTCTCCAAGGTAGGAAGATGAAGGCCCCTGTCAGAGCAGGAAACCCTTATCCTTCAAGAAGTTCCAAGCACCTGATCATCAGCTGATTTAAAAGACTCCGGGCATATTTGGACTGGAGCATCACAAGGCCTGTGTGCCATAAGCACACTCACAATATTCAACCACGATAACTACCACTGATGAGTATTTCTTCAGGTCTGTAAACCCCATTGGCTTGCCAGTTTTGACTCATTTCTATTTCATCAGTCTCTATAAGGCCAGACACAATTTTAAGAGAGATTACATTTCATCTGAATGAAAGTTGGAGAAAAGCAAACCGAGGGAGAAAACAAAAGGGTTCTAAGAATATCTTGTTTATCAAAATAATCAATCTGAATCTGCAGCTACTGGTCGTATACTGACATTTCAGCTCTGCTTGGAAATGTATGGCTCTGGACTTGTTCTGATTGATCCATTATGCACACAACTCGGAACCTCTGTCGACTCCATTGCTAGGAGTTGCTTTCATAGCTCAAGTAAGGATAAGGCTTACACTGTTTTAATAGGCTGCGCTACCAATGACAAACTCAAGAGGTTAGCATCACTTTTGCACGCTGGTAGTTAATTCAAGCATGCATTATGTAATCCCTTATATTTCTAGTGTCCTTTCTATGGTCCTTCGTTGATTTTGACACATTTTGAACATATGCTCCTTTTCAGTCAAACACTGCATACAGTTGCACACCATTGATGTGTTGTTAGCTCAAAGGGGAAGCCCACTGTGGTCTGCTCTCACAGTGCTTTTAGTTCAAATGTGAACTCCATAAACTTGAATACCCCCTCAGTTTTCAAATCGTGTAGAGGGCTTGGGCTGTTGCACAATAGCAACCAAAGCCCATGCAAGTCAGTTTATAACATTCCATCATTGGTTACTCTGAGAGTTCCTCATATTGACATTGGCTGCGGCCTCAGGCCCTATGGTGCTAACCTTGGAAAAGTAATTCCAATGTCTACTCCTCCCTCTTATACTAATAGGGATAGAACAAATTGTGCAGTTCTGTGCAATCGTATAGCCATACTAACTACATCAATATCAACCATCAGACAGGGCCTGCAACCGACTATTGAACATAGTTTTCATGTGACTTAAAAAATTGTAAAGGACTTGGGTTGATGCAGCTGAACATTAGGAGCTTACTTCATAAACTGGAATACATCAAGATCTCGGCTATGCAGACAAATCCGGACATTCTGGTATTGACTGAAACTTGGATCTCTGGGGACATTCTGGACTTGGATATTAATGTTGAGGGTTCTAATGTGTTCAGAGCTGACAAACAGGGTAGAGGTGGTGGAGTGGCCAGGTTTATAAAAAATTAAACATCTCTCTTTACTGATATCCATTTCCCTTGCCAATTATTTTGAGCTTCTATCTTTAAACCTTTGTTATAGGGGTGTCATGACGTTGGCTTGATGGGGGGTGGTTTATGACCCCCATAAATACCTCCCCCCCCCATTTCTCTCTCCCTACTCTATAGAGTGGACTCTTGAAAAAGCCCTTTGTTAACATAGAGATTCTGGTGACATCAAAAGATGGCAAACGGAACCATATTTCGGTAATCCAACCAGTTGAAAATATGCGTTGGGACATCAGTTGGTTCAGTTGGTGTCTGAGACATGATTACTGATGATAGGACGACATAAACTGTATCTTGGAAAGTCTACACATTATAGTTATCAGATTCACATGGAATTGTTGTGCAATTTAAATGTTTAAATATGAAACTATTTGTGAAAAGATTAAATGTAATTTAGCTTCTTAATGAGAGAACGGTTTGTCATAGATTAAACTCTGCCAACTCAGTGGCCCCGCCCATGTGAACAGACAGTGGTTGTAAACTATTAAACACGGCCCTGTCTCCCAATCCTATATAAGCCCCTTGATGAAAATGTAACTTCCTGTTCCGAGGACGTTAGGGCGACGGTCCTACATTAAAAAGGCTCAGATAATAACCTGTTCCAAGGACGTGCGGACTGGCAGAAAGGACAAAGACCACCTACAGAACTAAGCCAACCTCAGCAAGAATCTAACGAAATTAGCATCGAATTTCAATGTGAAGGTGACGACCTACACGCCGGAAGGATGAATTTCGACTATACCAGCCAAAATATAGCATAAGCATATAGCATGGCAACTTGGTATGAACTTTGAACCCTTATTCACTAAAGAAGTGATACCTCCTAGCCGTTGCGTTTGCGTAGCAACTTTAGACGTGGGCTAGGAGAGGACGCACAGAGTATCCATTCTACCACGCTCCAGTTCACCAAGAGACATTCTTCAAAGGACAAACCGGCCTTCCATCGACGACCAATCTACCGAAGCACAGCTCAGAGTAAATATTTATTGCATTCTCCTTTTTCAAATGGGTGTTAATTTAGAATGCATAAGATACTGCATTTACGATAGCATAGCTTCTCCCTTTGTTCCTCAGTCTTCCCGCTCTTTCACTCAAACCCCCCCCCCCTTTTCTTTGTGTAACCAGCCGCTATATTGGCTCCGTTCACCAAGTCCATCAATGTATGATTCATTCTGTGTATATGTAATTCTGTGTGATTAGTTAGGTATTTAGTAAATAAATATTTGATCAAAATTTTGCATTGCTGATTCAACTTGTTAGCCAGGGTTTGTGAAGAACCAACAATTTACAACTTTCAGATGACACTAGATAAAGTGAGGATTAAATATTGACTGCTAATGACGTAAAAGATTACCAGGTCTTTAAGAGTTTATTCGGAAGATAACAGCTCTATAAACATTATTTCGTGGTGCCCCGACTTTCTAGTTAATTATTTACCTGAGTAGCTTTATCAGGTAATATTAATTACAGAGAAATTATTTTATAGAATAGCATGTCATATCACTTCATCCGGCATAGCCAAAGACACGACAGGGGTACAAAGGTCGGCTAACCTTTGTACCATTGAGGAGTTACTAGTTTGTTGTCTTCTTTTACAAAATCAGAAGTTATTTTCCAGGGCGACCTGAATTATGATTAGGAAATGCAGGCTTCAGACAATCGAAAAGACATATGCAATGATCAGAACCAGGTATTCCCAAACGTACGCGCAATGCCGTCGGGGGTAAGCCAAATATAAACGTGATTCACATTATTATTCTTTTTTTTAAACACATGTGCAAGCAGTTGCTCCCAACGCCACTTGGGTACACTGCAGCATCAACCGAGAGGCTCTTGCTACCAAGGGAATGCCTGACAGCTTGAAATACATTTTGGACACTACGGTGAAAATGGTTAACTTTGTTAAAGCAAGGCCCCTGAACTTTGTGTATTTCTGCACTATGCAATATGGGCAGCGACCATGTAACGCTTTTACAACATACAGAAGTGTGCTGGTTATCAAGGGGCAACGTATTGACACGTTTTTGCATTAACAACACACAGGTCTTTCCATCATTGTATGATGTTTTGTCTGCAAATGAACTCAAGCATACGGACAATGTCAAATGAGATATAGCGAAGCACCTGAGTGAGTTGGGTGCGCAATTACGCAGGTACTTTCCCGAAACCGATGACACAAACTACTGGATTCATTATCCCTTTCATGCCCTGCCTCCAGTCCACTTACCGATATCTGAACAAGAGAGCCTCATCGAAATTGCAACGAGCGGTTCTGTGAAAATTGAATTTAATCAGAAGCCATTGACAGATTTCTGGATAGTGCTGCGCTCAGAGTATCCTGCCTTGGTAAATCGCGCTGTTAAGACACTGATGCCCTTTGCAACCATGTACCCATGTGAGAGTGGATACCCTCACTAGCATGAAAACTAAATACAGGCACAGACTGTGTGTGGAAAATGATTAAGACTCCAATAAAACCCAACATTGCAGAGTTATGTGCATCCTTTCAAGCACACCCTTCTCATTAACCTGTGGTGAGTTATTCACACTTTTCAATTAACAAATTAGGTTTTATATGTACGATGGTTAAATAAAGAGCAAAATTATTGATTATTATTATTATTATATTATTTGTGCCCTGGTCTTATAAGATCTCTTTGTCACTCTAAACCTAACCCAGCTGGTGACTAAGCCTACACGGCCCAATCCTAAACTTTGTCAACTTTGATTTGTCTCATTTTATCGAACACACCACAGAAATGTTTCTACTGGTGTCTTCGCCCAAGACATTAGTGATCATTGTCCAGTTGTTTGTGTTAAAGATGTGAGAGTACAGTAATCTAAGCCTTGTGTCATCACAAAGAGGAACTTTAGAAACTTCAGTCAATAGGCTTTTTCACATGAACTTTATTTTAGTGACCTTGATTGTATTTCAGCTATCCCTGTACATTATTTAGTTTTAAGACTTTTTGCAGATGTATTCAATACTACTGTGGATAATCATGCTCCCTTCCAAAAAATGAGGGGTTAAAAGTAGATTGAATGACTGGTACACTCCGGAATTATCAGAAGTCATTCATAAAAGAGATGACACTTGGTTCAAGGCCAGGAACACAGGCTTAGGCCTGGACTGGCAAGCTTTTAAGCAACTGAGGAATCATAGGCAGCATGCATGTAACTGACATTAAGAACTGGTTTTGCGATATTATATAGAAGGACCTTTTTTCTTTCTTCAATTACTTATTTTTTCTAATTTTTTCAATCGAATCCAATGAACTGAGCAGGCTAGGCTGACATGCTTATAGCCGTTGCTAGGATGTTCTTAATATAAGCATACATCTATAACATTGTGCTGTTGTTATCATTTCTATTTTCTATTTCTATTATTATCAATTATTTTTGTTATTCTTTTATTTTTCTGACTGTTTTCCATGTTATTAGGCTATTAGGTTATTATTCTTAAGAAGCACCCTCATAGACATGTCATAGACCTATGGAGCTTTGAATGTGTGAGTGAAGGGTGGCAGTATCGAATTAGGTTATCATGGGACTGCCCATATTTCCATCGGGCCCACGCCAGTTGATGCCCAAAGGTTTGCTTAGGACGCAAAGGTGAGTCATGAGTCAGGAAGGTGGTCTGATGGTCTTAAAAGGACAACAGACCTCATAGATAGGGGGGAGGTTTAATTGGTTGAATATCAGAG
Organism: Salvelinus alpinus; assembly: GCF_045679555.1. Taxonomy (NCBI): domain Eukaryota; kingdom Metazoa; phylum Chordata; class Actinopteri; order Salmoniformes; family Salmonidae; genus Salvelinus; species Salvelinus alpinus. Next base: position 10,914,265 of record NC_092102.1, read on the forward strand.
GACAATTGGAGGTTTTACACAGTTGCAGCTACAGTATGCTTAACAGATATTATGGTACAGCGTCGTCCAGGTAGGGGAGGGTTTGGTTGGCAGGGATCGCTTTGTCCCATCGCGCACTAGCAACTCCTGTGGCGGGCCGGGCGCAGTGCACGCTGACACGGTCGCCAGGTGTACAGTGTTTCCTCTGACACATTGGTGCGGCTGGCTTCCGGGTTAAGTGGGAATTGTGTCAAGAAGCAGTGCGGCTTGGTTTGGTTGTGTTTCGGAGGACGCACGGCTCTTGACCTTCGCATCTCCCAGGTTCGTACGGGAGGTGCAGCAATGAGACAAGACTGTAACTACCAATTGGATACCATGAAATTGGGGAGAAAAAGGGGTAAAAAAAAAGAAAGTATTGAGCTGTTATGGCCATTCGAAATGCTAGTTATTAAAACTGATCCAACCAAGAACATCAAGGGGTTAGAAATCCAAGGGTTAAAAACAAAAGTGTCATTGTATGCCGGTGACTCAAGTTTCTTCTTCTTCTTCCCTGCACAGTCTCATTGAAGATCTTGATCACTTTTCTAGCCTCTATGGACTAAAACCCAATTATGATAAGTGTACCATATTACATATTGGATCGTTAAAAGACACAATGTTTACACTACTGTGTAGTTTACCAATAAAATAGGCTGATGGTGAAGTAGACATACTTGGTATTCATATCTTTAAAGATATAAATTAACTTAACACAGACAATTTTAATAGAAAGTTAGCAAAAATAGACAAGATTCTGCAACCATGGAGAGGTAAATACCTGTGTATTTATGGACAAAGCACATTGATTAACTCTTTGTTCATATCCAAGTTTACTTACTTACTTATGACGCTGACTACTCTAGATGACTCATTTTTTTAAATCATGTGAGCAAAAAATATTACACTATTTGGAACGCTAAGCCTGACAAAATTAAATGTGCCTATTTATATAATGAATATGAGTTTGGGGGGCTGAAATTATAAAATATTAAAGTATTAAACTCTAACTAAAAGCTTCACTCATACATAAGTTATACTTAAACTCAAACTGGTTCTCAAGAGAAGAAAAGCTCATCCTTTGTTCAAAAATGGCCTCTTTTCCTTTATACAGATTACAACTTCTCATTTCCGAATAATTGAAAATGAAACTTTGTTCAAAGTATCACCCTTTCTTAAAACAGCAATAGAAAGCTGGTTACAATTTAAATATTATCCTCCATAAAAAAACAGAACAAATATTACAACAAATATTATGGTTAAACTCAAAACACTGATCTTTTTATTTTTATTATTTGATTTAATAATGAAATTCTGAATAGGAATGATGAAGTTCTGTCACATTTGCAGCTATCGAAAATATATGGGAATGTTTGCTCAATCCAAATGTACAGCCAACTGATTGTAGCATTACCGCAAAAATAGAGAAGGCACGTGGAAGAGAGAGAATGTAGGGAACTTGTCTGTCTGCCATATATTAAAGATAAAAATTGGCTGAAAAGGATTGGTATAAATATAAAAATATACCAGTTTCATTTGAGGACAAAAATGTTAACACCTGCGCCATCCAGGTTGCAAAATAGCTGGGAAGAGATTTTCGATGTCCCAATTCCATGGCACCTTGTAAATTAACTGATACAAAAAAACAACAACACTTGATTCAACACTTCGAGTTTTTCAATTTAAATTCTTGTAAAAAATTCTTGCCACCAGCTAAATGCTAAATATACTGTATATCTATATACTGTACAGTTGAAGTCGGAAGTTTACATACACTTAGGTTGGAGTAATTTAAACTCATTTTCAACCACTCCACAAATTTCTTGTTAACAAACTATAGTTTTGGCAAGTCGGTTAGGACATCTACTTTGTGCATGACACGTAATTTTTCCAACAATTGTTTAAGGACAGATTATTTCACTTATAATTCACTGTATCACAATTCCAGTGGGTAAGAAGTTTACATACACTAAAATGAGTATGCCTTTAATTCTTGTCACTACAGGGGGTGCTGTTTCAACTTCGACATTTTGCGTCTCCAAATTAAACTGCCTCGTACTCAATTCTTGCTTGTACAATATGCATATTATTATTGCTATTGGATAGAAAACAATCTCTAGTTTCTAAAACCGTTTGAATTATGTCTGTGGGTGAACCAGAACTCTTTCTACAGCGAAAATCATGACAGGACATGCGAAGGTCTGAAAACTAGGCTCTGATCTCGGATCAGTTTAAAGCTCTGTGTGTGCCCTATGGATCGAAATGAACTGCACCCGCCTTCCCCTGGATGTCAGTAACCAATGAGAAGTGGAATGGTGTTTCTACGTATTTCTCAGAGCTTATAAAAGGGCAAGGAACGAGGTGCGCTCTCTTTTCGACTTCCGCCATTACGCAACGCAAGACCCCAGGATAGCATTTTGAAACGCTCAGTTATCGGCCTTAGATATGTCCGTCTGTAATTTCATTCGGTATACAGTGGGGAGAACAAGTATTTGATACACTGCCGATTTTGCAGGTTTTCCTACTTACAAAGCATGTAGAGGTCTGTAATTTTTATCATAGGTACACTTCAACTGTGAGAGACGGAATCTAAAACAAAAATCCAGAAAATCACATTGTATGATTTTTAAATAATTAATTTGCATTTTATTGCATGACATAAGTATTTGATCACCTACCAACCAGTAAGAATTCCGGCTCTCACAGACCTGTTAGTTTTTCTTTAAGAAGCCCTCCTGTTCTCCACTCATTACCTGTATTAACTGCACCTGTTTGAACTCGTTACCTGTATAAAAGACACCTGTCCACACACAATCAAACAGATTCCAACCTCTCCACAATGGCCAAGACCAGAGAGCTGTGTAAGGACTTCAGGGATAAAATTGTAGACCTGCACAAGGCTGGGATGGGCTACAGGACAATAGGCAAGCAGCTTGGTGAGAAGGCAACAACTGTTGGCGCAATTATTAGAAAATGGAAGAAGTTCAAGATGACGGTCAATCACCCTCGGTCTGGGGCTCCATGCAAGATTTCACCTCGTGGGGCATCAATGATCATGAGGAAGGTGAGGGATCAGCCCAGAACTACACGGCAGGACCTGGTCAATGACCTGAAGAGAGCTGGGACCACAGTCTCAAAGAAAACCATTAGTAACACACTACGCCGTCATGGATGAAAATCCTGCAGCGCACGCAAGGTCCCCCTGCTCAAGCCAGCGCATGTCCAGGCCCGTCTGAAGTTTGCCAATGACCATCTGGATGATCCAGAGGAGGAATGGGAGAAGGTCATGTGGTCTGATGAGACAAAAATAGAGCTTTTTGGTCTAACTCCACTCGCCGTGTTTGGAGGAAGAAGAAGTATGAGTACAACCCCAAGAACACCATCCCAACCGTGAAGCATGGAGGTGGAAACATCATTCTTTGGGGATGCTTTTCTGCAAAGGGGACAGGACGACTGCACCGTATTGAGGGGAGGATGGATGGGGCCATGTATCGCGAGATCTTGGCCAACAACCTCCTTCCCTCAGTAAGAGCATTGAAGATGGGTCGTGGCTGGGTCTTCCAGCATGACAACGACATGAAGCACACAGCCATGGCAACTAAGGAGTGGCTCCGTAAGAAGCATCTCAAGGTCCTGGAGTGGCCTAGCCAGTCTCCAGACCTGAACCCAATAGAAAATCTTTGGAGGGAGCTGAAAGTCCGTATTGCCCAGCGACAGCCCCGAAACCTGAAGGATCTGGAGAAGATCTGTAGGGAGGAGTGGGCCAAAATCCCTGCTGCAGTGTGTGCAAACCTAGTCAAGAACTACAGGAAACGTATGATCTCTGTAATTGCAAACAAAGGTTTCTGTACCAAATATTAAGTTCTGCTTTTCTGATGTATCAAATACTTATGTCATGCAATAAAATGCAAATTAATTACTTAAAAATCATACAATGTGATTTTCTGGATTTTTGTTTTAGATTCCGTCTCTCATAGTTGAAGTGTACCTATGATAAAAATTACAGACCTCTACATGCTTTGTAAGTAGGAAAACCTGCAAAATCGGCAGTGTATCAAATACTTGTTCTCCCCACTGTAGGTGTTAGAAACATCATAACGAAGTTATTTGAAACCGATTTATATCAGTTTATGCGAGTATATTGCTATTTTCGGAATTTTCGTAGTATTGCGTTTGAGGATTTGGACATGTGTGTGCCAGGTAGCTAATGTTAGCTGCTAGTTCCGAAGTTGAAGTGGACGTTTTACAACAAAGCAACGATTCTTTTGGACAAAAGGACACCTTGCCCAAGATTCTGATGGAAGCTCGTCCAAAAGTAAGAGCTATTTATGATTTTATTCCGTATTTATGTGGAAAAATGTAAACGCATTTTTCGGCCATTGTTGCGGCACTAGTCTGGCTGCAACGCACACTGTATGTCTAGTAACGTTAATTTTAAAAATCTAACTCAGCGGTTGCATTAATAACTAATGCATCTTTCATTAGCTGTCCAACCTGTATTTTTTTAGTCAATCTAATCGATAAATAATCGTAAACTTAGGTGCCTTTCCAAGATGGCGCCGGCCAGAATGCATGCCATGTTTTGACAGATTACATTGCATATATATCCTTTTGTCAATAGGGGGAGCTGTTAGCACTTTTTTTTTTTTGACATTGCCAAATTAAACTGCCTAGTACTCAATTCTTGCTCGTACAATATGCATATTATTGTTATTATTGGATAGAAAACACTCTCTAGTTTCTATAGACGTTTGAATTATGTCTCTGAGTGAAACAGAACTCATTCTACAGCACTTTTCCTGATATGGAGTCAGATTTCAGAAATTTTGGCCTCTGGTCCCAGGTCAGTTTTAAAGTCCCTGTAATTCCTATGAGGATACAAACACTGCCCATGCCTTCCTCTAGATGTCAGTAAGAGGTGACAATTTGAATGGAGTCGATTGCTCAATCAGGGCCAGTATAAAACAGAAAAGACCGGAAGGAGCTGTCTTTTCCTGCTGCGTCTTGCGCGCGATGGACGTCGGATTTGCTCTCTTTCCAAGCGTTGGTTTAGCCACTTATATATCGCCGGTCATGTTTTTACTCGTTATAGGTGTTAAAAACATCATAAGGTAGTTAATTTAAACCGTTTTATAGCAATTTATATCCGTTTAGTGCGATTTTGAGGCATTGCTTTGTGATGCATATTGAAGCACCGGGCACGTTTCGGGGTCCCGGTCGAACGTTAGTGGTCATTTCGACGGACAAGAGGACAGCTTTCGACCAAAAGAAGATTAGACCCAAGAAAGGATACATTGCCCAAGATACTGATGGAAGAACAGCTCACAGTAAGAACTATTTATGATGATAAATCGTTGTTCTGTCGAAAAATTTAATACGCATATTCCGCCATTTTGTTTGGTATAGCTTCGCTTGGCGAACCCTGTATTGCACAGTAAGGATAATTTTAGAAATGTTATTCAGCGATTGCATTAAGAACTAATTTGTCTTTCGATTGCTGTCCACCCTATATTTTTTAGTCAAGTTTACGATTAGTTATTCATTACGCCAGATCACTGTCCAAAATGGCCCCCGACATTTTCAGGCTAGTTTTGCTAGTATTGTCATGTTATAACCACGTTTGTTTGTGGCTAAATATGCACATTTTCGAACAAACTGTATATGTATGTTGTAAAATGATGTTACAGGAGTGTCATCGGAAGAATTCTGAGAAGGTTAGTGAAAAAATTAATACATTTTGGCGATGATTACGTTATCCCTCTCTTTGGCTTGTATCAATGCTCGGGTAACGTTTGCACATGTGGTATGCTAATATAACGATTTATTGTGTTTTCGCTGTAAAACGCTTAGAAAATGTGAAATATTGTCTGAATTCACAAGAACTGTGTCTTTCCATTGCTATGCTTTGTCTATTTTTATGAAATGTTTTATGATGAGTAAATTGGTAATACACGTTGCTCTCTGTAGTAATTCTAGTCGCTTTGGGGAGATTTGTGATGGTGGCTGCAATGGCAAACTATGATTTATACCTGAAATATGCACATTTTTCTAACAAAACCTATGCTATACAATAAATATGTTATCAGACTGTCACCTGATGAGGTTTTTTCTTGGTTAGTGGCTATTTATTTATTTATTTGGTCGAATTGGTGATAGCTAGTGATGGAGTGGAAAAATAGTGGATTAAAGAAAATGGTGTCTTTTGCTAACGTGGTTAGCTAATAGATTTACATATTGTGTCTTCCCTGTAAAACATTTTAAAAATCAGAAATGGTGGCTAGATTCACAAGAAGTTTATCTTTCATCTGGTGTCTTGGACTTGTGATTTAATGATATTTAGATGCTACAATTTACTTGTGACGCTATGCTAGCTATGCTAGTCAGTGGGGGGTGGTGGGGGGGTGATCCCGGATCCGGGTTTCTGAGGCAGTAAAAGATAACCACGATTTGTGATGCTAAATATGCACATTTTCGAACAAACTCTATATGCATTGTGTAATATGATGTTACAGGACTGTCATCTGAAGAATTCTGAGAAGGTTAGTGAAAAAATTAATATATTTTGGTGGTGATAACGTTATCGCGCTTTTTGCCTTGAATCAATGCTGGGGTGATGTTAGCTCATGTGGTATGCTAATATAACGATATATTGTGTTTTCGCTGTTTAACACTTAGAAAATCTGAAATATTGTCTGGATTCACAAGATGTTGGGCTTTCATTTGCTGTACGCTGTGTATTTTTCAGAAATGTTTTAAGATGAGTAATTAGGTAATACACGTTGCTCTCTGTAGTTATTCTAGTCGCTTTGGGTGAGTTTTGTGATAGTGGCTGCAATGGTAAACTGTGATTTATACCTGAAAAATGCACATTTTTCTAAAAAAACATATGCTATACCATAAATATGTTATCAGACTGTCATCTTATGAAGTTGTTTCTTGGTTAGTGGCTATATATATCTTTATTTAGTCGAATTAGTGATAGCTACTGATGGAGTAAAAAACTGGTGGAGTAAAAAAAGTGGTGTCTTTTGCTAACGTGGTTAGCTAATAGATTTACATATTGTGTCTTCCCTGTAAAACATTTAAAAAATCAGAAATGATGGCTGGATTCACAAGATGTTGGGCTTTCATTTGCTGTATGCTGTGTATTTTTCAGAAATGTTTTAGGATGAGTATTTTGGTAATTGACGTCGGTCTCTGTAATTATTCCGGCTGCTTCCAACGCTATTTCAGATTGCAGCTGCAATGTAGAACTGTGATTTATACCTGAAATATGCACATTTTTCTAAAAAAACATATGCTATACCATAAATATGTTATCAGACTGTCATCTTATGAAGTTGTTTCTTGGTTAGTGGCTATATATATCTTTATTTAGTCGAAATTGTGATAGCTGCCCATGCAGGAAAAAAATGGTGGAGAAAAAAAAGTTGTGTCTTTTGCTATCGTGGTTAGCTAATAGATTTACATATTGTGTCTTCCCTGTAAAACATTTAAAAAATCGGAAATGATGGCTGGATTCACAAGATCTGTATCTTTCATTTGGTGTCTTGGACTTGTGATTTCATGAACATTTGATTATATGATATCCCTGTGGCTTTAGGCTAGGGCTATGCTAGTCAGCTTTTTTGATGGGGGGGATCCCGGATCCGGGGTTGTGACTCGTTAGAGGTTAAACAGCTTGGAAAATTCCAGAAAATTATGTCATGGCTTTAGAAGCTTCTGATAGGCTATTGGAGGTGTACCTGTGGACGTATTTCAAGGCCTACCTTCAAACTCAGTTCCTTTTTGCTTGACATCATGGGGAAATCAAAATAAATCAGCCAAGACCTCAGAAAAAAAATTGTAGAACTCCACAAGTCTGGTTCATCATTGGGAGCAATTTACAAACACCTGAAGGTACCGCGTTCATCTGTACAAACAATAGTACGCAAGTATAAGCACCATAGGACCACACAGCCGTCATACCGCTCAGGAAGGAGACGCATTCGGTCTCCTAGAGATGAACGTACTTTTGTGCGAAAAGTGCAAATATAGAACTGTTTGGCCATAATGACCATCATTATGTTTGGAGGAAAAAGGTGGAGGCTTGCAAGCCGAAGAACACCATCCCAACCGTGAAGCACGGGGGTGGCAGCATCATGTTGTGGGGGTGCTTTGCTAGAGGAGGGACTGGTGCACTTCACAAAATAGATCTCATCATGAGGTAGGAAAATTATGTGGATATATTGAAGCAACATCTCAAGACATCAGCCAGGAAGTTAAAGCTTGATCGCAAATGGACAATGACCCCAAGCATACTTCCAAAGTTGTGGCAAAATGGCTTAAGGACAACAAAGTCAAGCTATTGGAGTGGCCATCACAAAGCTCTGACCTCAATCCTATAGAACATTTGTGGGCAGCACTGAAAAAATGTGTGCGAGCAAGGAGGCCTACAAACCTGACTCAGTTACACCAGCTCTGTCAGGGGGAATGGTCCAAAATTCACCCATCTTATTGTGGGAAGCTTGTGGAAGGCTACCTGAAACGTTTGACCCAAGTTAAACAATTTAAAGGCAATGCTACCAAATACTAATTGAGTGTATGTAAACTTCTGACCCACTGGGAATGTGATGAAAGAAATAAAAGCTGAAATAAATCATTCTCTCTACTATTATTCTGACAATTCACATTCTTAAAATAAAGTGGTAATCCTAACTGACCTAAAACAGGGCATTTTTACTGGGATTAAATGTCAGGAATTGTGAAAAACTGAGGTTAAATGTATTTGGCTAAGGTGTTTGTAAACTTCCGACTTCAACTGTAAATATATATATATATACATATGGGCTATACAACAATCTCAGCTCTTCATATGTTGGTGCGAAGAGACAGAATCATTAGATCATTCATTCTGGTCCTACCCCTATGTAGTTTGTTTCTGGTCACAGGTTCAGGAATGGCAAAAAAAAATCAACATTCATTTAAAATTAACCATACAAAATTAGCAGTGTTGGTTGATTTGGAAAGCCATAGTCAGTCAATCAACAACATAATTATACTCATCGGAAAGACTTTAATCTTTAGCTGACAATCTGTGGATACTATGCGATCAGAAAGGTTCAAAATTCATTTTAAACATCACAGCAGTTGAAAAATGTATGGCACATGGAAACCAAACGAGGGTGGTCTATGGTGATAGGTGGGATGGGCTGATGGTAGCTGAGGGGTGGGATTAAAGACCTCATGATCGGTAATGGTATTATTGAAAACACTATATATAATATAATGTATAAATCAAATTTTATTGGTCACACACATGGTTAGCAGATGTTATTGCGAGTGTAGCGAAATGCTTGTGCTTCTAGTTCCAACAGTACAGCAATATCTAACATGCAATCTAACAATTCCACAACAACTACCTAATACACATTAATCTAAGTAAAGGAATGGAAAAATAATATATACATATAAATATATGGATGAGCAATGGCAGAGCGGCATAGGCAAGATGCAATAGATGGTATAAAATACAGTATATACATATGAGATGAGTAATCCAAGATATGTAAACATTATTAAAGTGGCATTATTATAGTGACTCGTGATCCATTTATTAAAGTGGTCCAATGATTTCAAGTCTGTATGTAGGCAGCAGCCTCTCTGTGTCAGTGATGGCTGTTTAACAGTCTGATGGCCTGGAGATAGAAGCTATTTTTCAGTCTCTCGGTCCCAGCTTTGATGCACCTGCACTGACCTCGCCTTCTGGATGGTACGGGGTGAACAGGCAGTGGCTCGGGTGGTTGTTGTCCTTGATGATCTTTTTGGCCTTCCTGTGACATCGCGTGGTGTAGTTGTCCTGGAGGGCAGGTAGTTTGCCCCCGGTGATGCGTTGTGCAGAGCGCATCACCCTCTGGAGAGCCTGCAATTGTGGGTGGTGCAGTTGCCGTACCAGGCGGTGATACAGCCCGACAGGATGCTCTCAATTGTGCATCTGTACAAGTTTGTGAGGGTTTTCGGTGACAAGCCACATTTCTTCAGCCTCCTGTTGAGCCTTATTCACCACACTGTCTGTGTGGGTGGACCATTTCAGTTGATGTGTACGCCAAGGAACTTAAAACTTTCTACCTTCTCCACTGCTGTCCCGTCGATGTGGATAGGGGGGTGCTGTTTCCTGAAGTCCACGATCATCTCCTTTGTTTTGTTGACGTGGAGTGAGAGGTTGTTTTCCTGACAACACACTCAGAGTGCCTTTACCTCCTCCCTGTAGGCTGTCTCGTCATTGTTGGTAATCAAGCCTACAACTGTTGAGTCATCTGCAAACTTGATGATTGAGTTGGAGGCGTGCATGGCCACGCAGTCATGGGTGTTGAGGATCAGCGAAGTGGAGATGTTCTTTCCTACTTTCACCACCTGGGGGCGGCCCGTCAGGAAGTCCAGGACCCAATTGCACAGGGCGGGGTTGAGACCCAGGGCCTCAAGCTTAATGATGAGCTTGAGGGTACTATGGTGTTGAATGCTGAGCTATAGTCAATGAACAGCATACTTACATAGGTTTTCCTCTTGGGATAGGGCAGTGTGCAGTGTGATGGTGATTGAATCATCTGTGGACCTATACCGGATTAAAATCGAATCATGTATGTGTGTATGTATACTGTATGTATGCATGTGTGTATGTATACACTACCGTTCAAAAGTTTGGGGTCACTTAGAAATGTCCTTGTTTTAAAAAAAAAAGCAAATTGTTGTCCATTAAAATAACATCATATTGATCGGAAATACAGTGTAGACATTGTTAATGCTGTAAATGACTATTGTAGCTGGAAACGGCTGATTTTTTATGGAATACCTACATAGGCATACAGAGGCCCATTATCAGCAACCATCACTCCTGTGTTCCAATGGCACGTTGTGTTAGCTAATCCAAGTTTATCATTTTAAAACGCTAATTGATCATTAGAAAACCCTTTTGTAATTATGTTAGCACAGCTCAAAAGTGTTGTGCTCATTAAAGAAGCAAAAAGAATGGCCTTCTTTAGACAAGTTGAGTATCTGGAGCCTCAGCATATGTGGGTTTGATTACAGGCTCAAAATGGCCAGAAACAAATCACTTTCTTCTGAAAGTCGTCAGTCTATTCTTGTTCTGAGAAATGAAGGGTATTCCATGCAAGAAATTGCCAAGAAACTGAAGATCTCGTACAACGCTGAGTACTACTCCCTTCACAGAACAGCACAAACTGGCCCTAACCAGAATAGAAAGAGGAGTGGGAGGCCAAGTACATTAGAGTGTCTAGTTTGAGAAACAGATGCCTCACAAGTCCTCAACTGGCAGCTTCATTAAATAGTAGACGCAAAACACCAATCTCAACGTAAACAGTGAAGAGGCGACTCTGGGATGCTGGCCTTCTAGGCTTTTCTAAAACTAAAAGATTAAGATGGGCAAAAGAACACAGACACCGGACAGAGGAACTCAACCACAGACGGGTCAGATGGGAAGGAGGTCAGAGCACTGTGCAGGCCAGTCAAGTTCTTCCACAACGATCTCGACAAACCATTGGCATTGTCATGCTGAAACAGGAAAGGGTCTTCCCCAAACTGTTGCCACATCAGTTGGAACGACACAGAATTGTCTAGAATGTAATTATATGCTGTAGCGTTAAGATTTCCCTTCAATAGAACTAAGGGATCTAGCCCGAACCATGAAAAACAGTCCCAGACCATTATTCCTCCTCCACCATACTTTAAAATTGGCACTATGCATTGGGGCAGGTAGTGTTTTCCTGGCATCCGCCAAACGCAGATTTGTCATTCGGGCTGCCAGATGGTGAAGCGTGATTCATCACTCCAGAGAACACGTTTCCACTGCTCCAGAGTTCAATTGCAGCGAGCTTTACAACATTCCAGCCGACGCTTGGCATTTTACATGGTGATCTTAGACTTGTGTGCAGCTGCTTGGCCATGGACCCCATTTCATGAAGCTCCCGACGGACAGTTATTGTGCTGACGTTGCTTCCAGAGGCAGTTTGGAACTCGGTAGTGAGTCTCACTACCGAGAACAGACTATTTTTACGTGCCATGTGCTTCATCACTTGGCAGTCCCGTTCTGTGAGCTGGTGTGGCATACCACTTCACGGCTGAGCCGTTGTTGCTCCTAGACGTTTCTACTTCACAGTACCAGCACTTACAGTTGACCAGGGAAGCATCGCAGGGCAGAAATTTTATGAACTGACTTGTTGGAAAGGTGGCATCCTATGACGGTGCCACGTTGAAAGTCACTGAGCTTTTCAGAACGGGCCATTCTACTGCCAATGTTTGTCTATTGAGAGTGAATGGCTGTGTGCTCAATTTTATACACCTGTCAGCAACGGGTGTGGCTGAAATAGCCAAATCTACTAATTTGAAGTTGTGTGCACCTACTTTTGCATATATAATGTATATATGTATGTGCGTATGTATGTGAATGCTGTTTATAAAAATAGCATGTTTGTAGTATGTAAAATGTATATGTAAAAAGTCATATGTAAAATGTAATATGCAAAATGTATGTATATGTAACAAAAAAGCTGTAAAACAAAAAAAGCTATTTTTGTCCTCCGAAGGGTGTGGATGGGTTAATTTAAAAAAAGAAGAAAAAAGGAATCATTGTGTCAGACAAATCAGAAAGGCTAAATGTGATTATTATGTAACTGCTCTTTCGGATTGTAATGGGAACCAGGCTACATTCTGGAAAACTGTCAAATCCCTGAAGGGTTCTACTTCCTCTTCTCTGCCATAACAAATTCATTCAGACACTGGCCTCATTACAGATAAAAATGCCATCATTGATGCATTTAATCACTATTTTATTTCAGGGGGCTATCTCTTTGAAATAAATTCTTAGCCTATTCACAATTATATTGAGCTGGATTCTGATAGGGAAAACTTGCTGAATGATCAGAGAAATGATAGTCAAAGCCTTTCTTATGGACTATATACAGAAGAATAAGTCCTGGATGCTTTGCTAGGAATAGACAACAAGAAATCGACAGGGGCTGACCAATTGGATCCTGGGCTGCTTCTGTGTGCAGCGCCCATCATTCTTGCCTCAATAACCCACATTCTTTATTTAACATTGTTATCACGAAATATTCACAAAGTATGGAAATCAGCTGCCACTCCATAAGGGCGGGGATAGTAGTGATCTTAAAAATGATCGCCCCATTTGAAGGCTTTCTTGTCTAGCTAGTATTCTTGAATCCTTGGTAAATGTACAACTTTGCTCTTTGCTATCTGAGAAATGTATTTTAAATGTAAACCAATCAGGCCTGGGCGTAGCACTATTACAGCAACCACTTTAGTTGTTCATGATCTTGTTAGTGCTTTAGACACAAAAATAAAATGTGCTGCCTGGTTTGTGGACCTGTCAAAAGCTTTTGATACTGTTTATCATGCTATTTCATTGAATAAGTTGTCCTTGATAGACCTGAGCTCTGACACCTGTTCATGGTTTCATGATTATCTTAGTGACAGAACTCAGACCATCGTGATTGATGGAGTTAAGTCTGAATTTCTTGAAGTACATAAAGGTGTACCACAGGGGTCGATTTTGGGACCTCTTCTCTTCACTATTTATATAAACACCATTGGTCAATCTGTTAAAAATGGTTAACTTCATCTATATGCAGATGATACTATTATGTATGCTATTGCCCTGACTGTTGATCTGGCTGTGTCAAAACTACAGTCAGATTTTATTGCTATGCAGGAATCCCTTGCTGATTTAAAACATGTGCTTAATATGGGCAAAACTCAAAATGTTTCAGATTAACTACATGTTCACTCATTAGATGGTTCTCCAATCAAACGTGTTCCCGCATATAAATACTTAGGGATTTGGATTGATATGGATTTGACATTTAAAAACATATACTGTAGATGAGCTGGTTAAGAAGAGATTGAAAGTTAGCTTTTTCTACAGAAACAGATCGTGCCTTTCACTAAGCAGTAGGAAGAAGATTATTCATTAGCCTTTTTTATCTGTTCTTAATTATGGTGATATTATTTATCAAAGTGTAGCTGCTACTACTTTTAAACCTTTGGATGCCATCTACCATACTACCCTTTGTTTTGTTACAGGTGACAGTTTTGATACTCCTCACTGCATCCTGTATCCTCCTCACTGCATCCTGTAGTAAGGACTGTGAAAGGACCTTGAGTCCCTGATAACGCTGGCAATCAGGCTTGACAACCGCATCCGAGAACGGGTGAGACAGCGCCCTTTTGACACCACAATTTTGACACCCCTCCAGCATTCCGGTTTCCTGAGCACCCCAAGCCCACCGATCCCAGCATGGAGGGTCCCATGCAGCTGGGTTGCACACGTCTAAGCTTACAGGAGTAGGACAGGCGCATGCGCAAAGGCTGCTGCCTCTACTGCAGAGGTCTCGGGCATCTTCGTGCTACATGCCCAGAGCTGATGGGACACCAGGGTTTTCCAGGACAGGAGGAGACCCTGGCGAGCTGTGCAGTTAAGCCCCGGCTACCCAGTCACTGTCTGTCGCTACCCGCAATCCTCCACTGGGACAGCCGTCAGCACCAGATTCAAGCCTTTGTGGACTCCAGGGCCGCAGGTAATTTCATTGACCAAGACTTCACCAGAGAGTTACAAATCCTCTACGTAAAATGTCCCATCCCTCTGCAGATTCAAGCCCTTAATGGATGCCCCATTGGCTCCGGTCAGGTGGGATATCATTCCAAGCCCACTCTACTGCAGGTTGGGGTGAACCACTCTGAGACTCTTAGTTTCCTGTTGATCACTGCTCCCGAGAACCGCCTTATCTTAGGGTACCCCTGGCTAGCGCTACATAACCCACCAGTTTCCTGGTCCAGGAACGCCTACTAGACTGGGGTAAGGACCGCCAGACGAAATGTCTAAGACCCCCACCAAGAGCCTTGCCGACTTTTCCTCTCCTCCTCCCGAATACTTCGACCTTCGGGAGACCTTCAGTAAGAGGCAAGCCGCCACCCTTCCCCCTCATCGTCCTTCCGACTGTGCCATAGAACTCCTACCCGGCGCCACACTTCCCCAGGGTCATCTGTACTCCCTTTCGACACCTGAAGCAGCCGTCATGGACAATTACAGTATATCCGGGATTCGATGAAGGTTTCATTCGCCCCTCTACATCCCCTGCTGGTGCTGGTCCAATGGGCCCAATTCTTTACCAAACTGGACCTCTGCAATGCTTACAATCTGGTGAGAATCAGGGAGGGAGATAAGTGGAAGACAGCCTTTAACACCCCTAGTGTCCACACTGAGTATTTAGTCATGCCCTTCGGATTATCGAACTCACCGGCAGTCTTTCAAGCATATCCCTGAGGGATATGTTGAATCGGTTCATCTTTGTTTACCTCGATGAAATCCTGATCTTCTCCAAGACCCTTCCGGAAAACATTCTGCATGTCCGCCAAGTTCTGAGATGCCTCCTGCACAGTCAACTATATGTCAAGACAGAGAAGTGTGAGTTCCACGTATCCAAGTTTCCTTCCTGGGTCACATTATCTCTACCACAGGCATCCAAATGGACCCCGTTAAGATTGAGGCAGTCGCCGACTGGACCTCTCCCACCTCACTCAAGGAGGTCCAGCGGTTCCTCGGGTCTGCCAATTTTTACAAGCGTTTTATACGCAACTTTGGTGTGGTGGCAGCGCATCTCACGGTCCTAACCCGCAAGTCCCAGACCCGTTTTTGCTGGATCCCCGAGGCTGACAGGGCATTCATGGAGCTCAAGGGATGTTTCACCTCTGGACCTATCCTCGTTCATCCTGATCGAACTCGTCCCTTTGTGGTGTAGGTGGACTCCTCGTACACCGGAGCAGAGGAGGTCCTTTCACAGCGTAACAAGGAGGATAAGAAACTGCACCTATGACCCTTTCTCTCCAAGCGGTTCTCGCCAAGGGACGCAACTACGATGTAAGCAAACTGGGGGCTCTTGGCAGTTAAGTGGGCCCTTGAGGGTTGGAGACACTGGTTGGAGGGGGCACCCCATCCTTTCGTGATCTGGACGGACCATAAGCACTTGGTCTCCATTCAAGAAGCCAAGAGGTTGAACGCTCGCCAGGCTAGATGGGCTCTGTTTTTTAACAGGATCAATTTCACACTAGCACACTAGCACTGTAAGCACTGTATGTCTTGGCCTTAACGTATGACAGCATACATTATGTAATCCCTTATATTTCTATTGTCCTTTCTATGGTCCTTTGTTGATTTTGACACATTTTGAACATTTTCAGTCAAACACTGCACACAGATGCACACCATCCATGTCGAAAGATCTCTTTCAACATTAAATAAAAAATGGATTAAAATGGATTTGAGGTTTTATGTTTTTTTTTTAAATATTGTTTTGCGGGCCTGTGTCATTTTCAAAGGTGTCATTTCAGTGAAAAATCCATTCATATTGGAAAGAAAAAACACAAATGAACATCAATGAAAAGCATAACCATGAGAGGCAGGCATAATAAACCTTTTGACTGCCATTCTCTCACATTGTTTGGAGTGGATTTCGGGCAAATGATGAGGTGGCACTATTCCTCCATACACAACACTTCGTGTGGGAGTGTGCAAACAGATGGAAGACCTGATCTAAATTATAATCTGGTTATCCAATGAGAAGAGGGACAGCTCCAAATTGACAGGCATGAAATTTGCATGAACCTATGTCTAGATCACCACAATGGAACCAAGAGGAGGGTGACAATAGTCACGCGGAAAGCAACAAACCTTCTGCATTCATGAAAATGTGATCGAGATTAATTTGTGCCATTTTTTGGGGGGTGGATCACTTTGTAATTTATCCATATTTTTGTGACTTATTAGAACAGTACGGTCATCAGACTTGTTAGATACCTTATCAACATAGAATGTGAGCGAGAGGGACAATGAACGAGATCTATTGGGGGCAATGCTACAGTCATTCAGTCATTTGGAACCAATCGAAATAAAGGTGCAGCAGCTTGCTTTAAATGACATTTCAGGTGTCATCACACTGAGAAGCAAAATGACTGCCATAAATACATTGGATGCGAGGGGTTCTCTAAGGACCTAAGATCAGTTGGCGTAACCTGAGTTTTCACGGAAGTCTATCATTGATAGTCAAGTTAAGTATGCGTATCTCAAGCTAGTATTCTGCCCTCAATTTATTTTAAGTCTAAGTGTCCAAAAGCATTGATCATTATCCCTGTGCCACTTTTCTCTAATACATATTAACTCAAATCAAAATGTTGATAAAATTGGCAATACCTTTCAGATACCTACAACCAAAGGGGATTTTAATATTTGGTTCAAAAATGTGCTTTACCCTTTTGAGATCTCAGAACAAATGACAAATGTGGTTAAAATGTATGTTTTTATTTCACGTGTTTACTCTTTTGTATCATAATGGCAATATTTCCACAGTGCTCTCCACCATCTGTGGGGATGTGATACCTTTCTGTAGCACAGTGAACGGGGGGTGGAAATGGTGTTTTCCGTAATCCCAGAATCCCTCACATCGAATCATGCAAATTTGGTGCACTTTGAAGCGAATCCAGCTCCTACCATATGCACAGTGAAAACAACAATTTATTATGCATGCATTGCACCAAGCTTATGGTAATGTTATTTCACTGGTATTCAAAAAACTCAAATTTGAGGATGCATACATATCTAAGTTATCTTTAAAAATATATATTTTTTATCTGATTGTGTTGTGCATTCATGCATATCAAGTGATGCATTTAAAGAAAGTTGACGATAGTTGTTTGGTTTAAGGTTACATTTCTGCAATTGCTAGTTTAAACAGTACTGCTTTATTTTACAGCTCTGTTTCAGCTGCCTCATATTTACTAGAAACTATACAGTAATATGTAATAAAAGTAATGACAGTTACACAATATTCATGATTATAGATTTTAGTGAAAGACTGTATGGCTTTTGGGAAAAGTACAAAGAAAATGCATTTCAGTGAACGAATGCTGTAACATAAGGGAATAAACGAGTTATGTTCTCCTCTCATGTGACATACTATTCAACACTCATTTCACTTATGAGCAGCATTATGCACGATGCAGTTCTCTATGAATGTTACTTACACCTTCATGAATATGTTATGAATGTTCTGTGAATGCTGTTATGAACCCAGCATTGATATGCAATGCTTATGACACTATTATGACACCATTTCCTCCATGATTCCTGTTGACATATCTCAAAGGCCAAATAATGTCCGTCAGCATGCTTTATTCCTCTCTGGATAGCAGTGGATTAAAACGCACATGGATCATATTTTATTTTGTTTGCTGTCTAATTAATTCTCTCAACATGCCAAGAATTTTTTTTAAATCTCAGCTAATTCCTAATTTAGGGGAAGAATCATGCAATCTGTAATTGGCAAGCAGGGATATGAAAGAGAACTACTGGTGTTTCCCTTTCGGATCAAAACTTGGTTTTGTTTCCACATTAACTTTTAAATGAAGAGAGGAGTCAGTCACTGGTGCTGCTGGTTTGATGACATTGTGTTCAATACTTTCATCTAACACTGCTTCAGATTGACTTGTAATGAAACAGCATCATCCATGAAGGCTTCCCACTGGGCACAAAATGGTTGAATCAATGTTGTTTCCACGTCATTTAAACCTAAAAAAAAGCTATGCGATGACGTTGAATCAACGTGGAAAACTGATTCGATTTGAAATATTATATTTTTTTACCCAACTTTTAAACTAATTCCAATGACATGGTGATTTTTTGTGGGATTTCACGTCGGATTCACGTTAGTTGACAACTCAACCAAATGTAAATCAAAACTAGTCATTGAACTGACGTCTGTGCCCAGTGGGTTAATACTTAAATTGCAACTTCTGTCAAGGCCTGGTTAATGCTGCCATCATGACAGCTGTTGTCAGCATATTACAACTGGTTTTACATAATAATGTAATTGATTTAAAGGGGAATTTCACCCTGGGGAACCCCATGGTTTGTTTTTATCATGTCCGGGTGATTCCTAGGTTAATGAGATGTGTTTCACACATAATTGTACACGAAGAGGGCGGGACTGGCCTTCGCACACTGGACGATATACCCTTTGATGACCATTGGTCTATTGAGAGTGGTGCGAGATCTGAAAATAAATGTAGTCCTGCTTTGTGGTATTTTGCGAAGCATCTATGTTATACTGATTGCACTGTACAGGATGGTGCCGACAGAGATGGTCACCTCGCTTCGCGTTCTTAGGAAACTATGCAGTATTTCGTTTTTTTATGTATTATTTCTTACACTGTTACCCCAGGAAATCTTAAGTCTTATTACATACAGCCGGGAGGAACTATTGGATATAAGAGCAATGTCAACTTACCAACATTACGACCAGGAATACGACTTTCCCGAAGCGGATCCTCTGTTTGGACCACCACCCAGGACAATGGATCGGATCCCAGTAGGCGACCCAAAACAACGGCGCCACAGAAGGGGCAGACGGAGCGGTCTTCTGGTCAGGCTCCGTAGACGGGCACATTGCTCACCGCTCCCGATTATACTACTTGCCAATGTCCAGTCTCTTGACAACAAGGTAGATGAAATTTGAGCAAGGGTTGCCTTCCAGAGAGACATCAGAGATTGTAACATTCTCTGTTTCACGGAAACATGGCTCACTTGGGATACGTTATCAGAGTCGGTACAGCCACCTGGTTTCTTCACGCATCGCGCCGACAGAAACAAACATCTCTCTGGTAAGAAGAAGGGAGGGGGTGTATGCCTTATGATTAACGAGTCATGGTGTGATCATAACAACATACAGGAACTCAAGTCCTTTTGTTCGCCTGACCTAGAATTCCTTACAATCAAATGCCGACCGCATTATCTACCAAGAGAATTCTCTTCGATTATAATAACAGCCGTGTATATCCCCCCCAAGCATACACCTCGACGGCCCTGAAGGAACTTCATTGGACTATGTAAACTGGAAACCACATATCCTGAGGCTGCATTTATTGTATCTTGGGATTTTAACAAAGCTAATCTGAAAACAAGGCTCCCTAAATTTTATCAGCATATTGAATGCGCGACCCGGGCTGGCAGCATTCTGGATCATTGCTACTCGGAACTTCCGCGACACATACAAAGCCCTCCCTCGCCCTCCTTTCGGCAAATCTGACCACAACTCCATTTTGTTTCTCCCAGCCTATAGACAGAAACTAAAACAGGAAATGCCCATGCTCAGGTCTATTCAACGCTGGTCCGACCAATCTGATTCCACACTTCAAGATTGCTTCGATCACGTGGACTGGGATATGTTCCAGATAGTATCAGACAAAAACATTGATGTATACGCTGATGCAGTGAGCGAGTTTATTAGCAAGTGTATCGGTGATGTTGTACCCACGGTGACTATTAAAACCTTCCCCAACCAGAAACTGTGGATTGATGACAGCATTCGCGCAAAACTGAAAACGCGAACCACTGCCTTTAATCATGGCAAGGCGACCGGAAACATAGCTATTCCCTCCAAGGCAATCAAACAAGCTAAGCATCAGTATAGAGACAAAGTAGAGTCGCAATTCAACGGCTCAGACACAAGACGTATGTGGCAGGGTCTACAGTCAATCGCGGATTACAAAAAGAAAACCAGCCCTGTCGCGGACTGTTAGGTGGAGCGGCACAGGGGAACCCAAGAGCAGACTCAGACGAGTAAAATGGATGAATAAACCAAAATATTTATTGCCAAACAGGGAGAGATTGAGTGCAGGCCAGAGGAAGCTCGGGTGGGTTGTAGGAAACCAGATGTGGAGGCTGAGGTTGGAGTGAGCTGGGTTGAGACAGGGAAAACAGGTCTGGAGGGAAATCCACGGGAGTGATGGTGAGCTGAATCCAGAACAGGGTAGCAGGGTGGTGAGATGTGGAACAGGAGACAGGTACCAGAGTCAGAGCGGCAAAATGAGCAGAGATTACGATCTGGCAGAGTGGAAGTGGCAGGACTGAGTATTTGTAGAGGTCTTGATTATGGAATGGGTTGCAGCTGGTGGGGATCTGTTCTGACTCCAGCACACCTGTCTCCAACCAAACAATCACAAAGAGAGGGAGGGGGAGAGAGCGAGTGTGTACTGGGGTGGCTGCAGGTCAAGAAGACACCGGATGAATACAAGAGGGCGTAGCAGGAGCAGATGTGACAGCGGACACCGACGTCTTGCTCCCAGACAAACTAAACAACTTCTTTGCTCGCTTTGAGGACAATACAGTGCCACTGACACAGCCCGCCGCTACCAAAACCTGCGAGCTCTCCTTCAAAGTGAGTAAAACATTTAAACGTGTTAAACCGGTGGAAATGTGTCCTTTGGTCTGGAGTCCAAACTGGAGATTTTTGGTTCCAACCGATGTGTCTTTGTGAGACACGGTGTGGGTGAACGGATGATCTCTGCATGTGTATTTCCCACCATAAAGCATGGAGAAGGAGGTGTTATGGTCTGGGGGTGCTTTGCTGGTGACACTGTCTGTGATTTATTTAGAATTCAAGGCACACTTAATCAGCATGGCTACCACAGCATTCTGCAGTGATACGCCATTCCATCTGGTTTGGGCTTAGTGGAGCTATCATTTGTTTTTCAACAGGACTATGAACACACCTCCAGGCTGTGTAAGGGCTATTTTACCAAGAAGAAGAGTGATGGAGTGCTGCATCAGATGACTTGGCCTCCACAATCCCCCTGATCTCAACCAAATTGAGATGGTTTGGGATGAGTCGGACCACAGAGTGAAGGAAAAGCAGCCAAAAGTGCTCAGCATATGTGGGTACTCCTTCAAGACTGTTGGAAAAGCATTCCAGGTGAAGCTGGTTGAGAGAATACCAAGAGTGTGCAAAGCTGTCATCAAGGCAAAGGGTGGCTATTTGAATAATCTCAAATATAAAATATATTTTGATTTGTTTAACACTTTTTGGGTTACTACATGATTCCATATGTGTTATTTCATAGTTTTCACTATTATTCTTCAATGTAGAAAATATTAAAATATAGAAAAAACCTTGAATGAGTAGGTGTTCTAAAACTTTTGACCGGTAGTGTATCCTGTAACTCCCAGTTATAGATACCACAAGTCTATGGTTAAATAACATTATTTGGTGTAACAATCTGTAGCTAAAAGAACTGTTGATCGACAGATGATGGGAGAGGTGGTCATGATGAAACTGTCATTCACAAAGAAAAATACTGTACAATCAGTGTAGTAAAGTTCAGAGAGTACTTGTGTGACATAGCAGATTCTGGGTTGTGTGTGAGTATGTCTGAGGTATAAAGTGCAGACATCTGTTGATCAGCAAATTATGTTGTCATGATCAAACTGCCATTCAGCTCCTCTTGAGTCATCTACTGCTTGAAATCCAGCATAATGTCCAATCCATCAAGAGGAATACACTTCTGCTACAATGACACATGCAGGCAAAGGAATCCTTTTTCTCTAGATATAGAATCCACTCCAGGAAGAGGCCCGGGCACCACACAATATTGTCTGTAAGACCAAAGAATATAATAAATTACACTCTATTGTACAGTTTAAACTACAGTTGAACTGTGCCAGCATAACATCAGCATTAGGGTAGGCTAGTTGAACATGCATACATGTGCACAGGCACAGAGTTAACAATTAGAACAATATCTAGCTTAAAAGAAAGAAATATGGCATAACCCTTAACTTTTGCATAGTGACCAGATTTACAAATGTGCCTAGGTAGGTAAGCAGACAGTATCTAGCTACAGCCATGTCGATCAGGCATGCTTAGGCAAATATTTTTCTAGTAAAACCAGTTTATCAGTTTTAGAGATTTACAACAGTAAATTTATGTAGTATTGTTTCTCACTGTAAGTAAATGTAGCTAGCTAGCTTGCCAAAACTCTTTGGAATCCTATGTTGCGTCATGCCTTTACTTTTCTGAGATTGAAATGCATCAACTGTCATCATCATAACCAATGTCTACCAATTATGTTATATCACTAGCTAGTGCAATTATTTACAGTTGCTGATGTTACACATATCTGCTAACAAGTTACAAACACGAGGTGTGGCGCATAGCAAGTTAGCAGGCATCAGGCTAAGTAGCTAGCCAACTACAGTCATGTGCTAACGTTTGCTGGTAAACCAAGCTTTAGATGGCTGGTTGTAACATTGTAGCTTGCTGTTTAGTAGCCATATCTACGACTAAAAAGAGAAGAGGTTTTACAATCGAGGTACAACAGATCTCTGAATGTAAAACCTATTATTTTTTTGTTATACATACGGCTACCAGTAGTTGTTTAACTAACTTAGCTAGCTAGCTACTGTACTAAGTGAACAAACATAAATATGATTAGATTTCCCCCCTCTGTAACACAATAGTATATTAGCCAGCAATACACAATATGGGTTTCAGTAGATAAACTAAATTTAGCTAGCTAGCTAGGTGGCTTGCATAAAAAATAACTTACTTAGCTAGCCACCGTATTTGTCAGCTGCCTTCTTGGTGCTGACATAGGCTATAGCTGAGTTTCTAGCTAACTCCAACTCTTTTTTTCAAATCCTCTTCGCTATATTTCTATGTATGGTTGAATATTACCAAAAGGCTAAAACAATTATCCATCGTCGAATTTGCGTTGATGAGTGGAATCACTTGAAGCCGTTGAGGTCTGGTCAGTTCTTTAAGTTTTGCCCAAAATATTTTGTTTTGTTAGAGTCCCCCTCCCTTTCAAAAAATCCAGCCTTGGGGAGGGACAGGGCCAAAGCACAGAGCACCGACCCACACGAGTTGTAGTCTTTCAGAGACTGGAAAAAAATGTGTCACTTTGTATATTTAGCAATGAGTTGTGGGTGGAGCAGTTGCCGTACCAGGCGGTGATACAGCCTGACAGGATGCTCTCGATTGTGCATCTTTAAAAGTTTGTGAGTGTTTTCGGTGACAAGCCAAATTTCTCTAGCCTTCAACCGCCTTCTTGCCCACGCTGTCTGAGTGAGTGGACCATTTCAGTTTGTCCATGATATGTACGCCGAGGAATTTAAAACTTTCCACCTTCTCCACTACTGTCCCTTTGATGTGGATAGGGGGGTGCTCCCTCTGCTGTTTCCTGAAGTCCACGATCATCTCCTTTGTTTTGTTGACGTTGAGTGTGAGGTTATTTTCCTGACACCACACTCCGAGGGCCCTCACATCCTCCCTGTAGGCCGTCTCGTTGTTGTTGGTAATCAAGCCTACCACTGTTGTGTCATCTGCAAACTTGATGATTGTGTTGGAGGCGTGCATGTCCACGCAGTCATGGGTGAACAGGGAGTACAGGAGAGGGCTGAGAACGCACCCTTGTGGGGCCCCAGTGTTGAGGATCAGCGGGGTGGAGAGGTTGTTTCCTAACCTCACCACCTGGTGGCGGCCTGTCAGAAAGTCCAAGACCCAGATGCACAGGGCGGGGTCGAGACCCAGGGTCTCGAGCTTAATGATGAGTTTGGAGGGTACTATGGTGTTAAATGCTGAGCTGTAATCGATGAACAGCATTCTTACATAGGTATTCCTCTTGTCCAGATGGGTTAGGGTAGTGTGCAGTGTGATTGCGATTGCGTTGTCTGTGGACCTATTGGGGCGGTAAGCAAATTGGAGGGTGTAGGGTCTAGGGTGTTAGGAAGGGTGGAGTTGATATGATCCTTGACGAGTCTCTCAAAGCACTTCATGATGACGGAAGTGAGTGCTATGGGGCGATAGTCGTTTAGCTCAGTTACCTCAGCTTTCTTGGGAACAGGAACAATGGTGGCCCTCTTGAAGCATGTGGGAACAGCCGACTGGGATAGGGATTGATTGAAAATGTTCGTAAACACACCAGCCAGCTGGTCTGCGCATGCTCTGAGGACGTGGCTAGGGATACCGTCTGGGCCGGCAGCTTTGCGAGGGTTAACTTCTTATGGCTGAAGGGGCAGTATTGAGTAGCATTTATTGTGGACCTGGGATTCCTAGGACTGCATTCTGATGAAGTTCATCAAAGGTAAGGAAACATTTATCATGTATTTTCTGGTTTTTGTTGAGTCCAACATAGCGGCTAATTTGGCTATTTGGCTATCCGTCTCAGATTATTGCATGGTTTATTTTTCCTTAAAGTTTTTTTGAAATCTGACACAGCGGTTGCATTAAGGAGAGGTATATCTATAATTCCATGTGTATAACTTGTATTATCATCTACATTTATGATGAGTATTTCTGTTGAAATGATGTGGCTAGGCAAAATCACTTGATGTTTTTGCAACTAGTGAATCTAACGCGCCAATGTAAACTCTGATTTTTTTTATATAAATATGAACTTTATCAAACAAAACATGCATGTATTATGTAACATGAAGTCCTATGAGTGTCATCTGATGAAGATAATCAAAGGTTAGTGATTAATTTTATCTCTATTTCTGGTTTTGTGAAAGCTATCTTTCGCTGGAAAAATGGCTGTGCTTATTGTGGTTTTGTGGTGACCTAACATAATCGTTTGTAGTGCTTTCGCTGAAAAGCATATTTGAAATCGGACACTTTGGTGGGATTAACAACAAATTACCTTTAAAATGATATAAGACACATGAATGTCTGAGGAATTTTAATTATGAGATTTCTGTTGTTTGAATTTGGCGCCCTGCACTATCAGGGCGCCAAATACTTTTTTTGCTCCATAAAGTAATCCAACAATTTGTACCACGCCATCTTGTCTATTTCAAGTCTTCTCTCATTGATCGAGACTGGTGTCTGTCTTCATGACATGCAGCACTTAGGGGTGGCCACCCACATCTCGATCAATGAGAGAAGACTTGAAATAGACAAGATGGCTGTGTACACATTGTTGGAAATTTTGAGAGGAAAGATCAATCAACAAAATGAATGGGCTGGGGGCTGCAGATGATGTGAAAACTCTTAGGAGGGCAGTTATTACATAGTCTGTATTGTTCAGTATGGGATATTGAGGAGAAATGGCACCTCTCAATCACTCTCCTACACAACTTTACATTTGCTGTCTCTAAGCACAACGCTACACAACCAAACGCTCCTTCCTCATTTCAAAGACCTGTCTATAAACCTCCCCCAGCCTGTTGATTTTGACAAATCAGAGGATTTTTGTAGACATCTTTGTATTGTGTTTTGAGAATCTGTAAAGAGAAGAATGAGGTGGTTGTGTCATTATTGTTGTAGTCTTGATTTTATACCTTTCAGTGTCCTTTGCTGGCTTCTGTCCCACAATCTTGTTGTGCTCCATAACCGCAAGGTGTGTCCGCTCCCTCATGCTTGTGTACCCAAACTGCAGCCGCTTTGGAGTATTTTATAGCAGGGCACTGTGGAAGGACCCCAACTAACCAGAATTTTTACAAATTTTTACAAAGGGTAAATTTAAAAGATCAATTTAGAACTGGGGCAGTCTAAATTGATTACATGGTCTGGAAGGTACTCTGTGGTCCTCAGGCTACCTCTAACCACCTGAAACGCAAACACTACCCAATTCATGTTTATGCCATGCTTACTGTAAATTGAGCTATTTTAGATGTTGAGAATTTACCTTCACCTTGTGGGTTGGAAGCGCATGTTGGTGGAATCAGGTTCTGTATCATCTACAACAAAATACACAACATTACACAATTTTACCACCCAACTAATTGTATTGATCTCTATTACACTGGCTAGCTTAGCACATCTAACATGGACATTTCAATATTATCAGCTTGCTGTTAGCTAGCTAGCATCACTTAACTGGCAGAAAGATGGCTAGCCAGCTGAGGACCAACTAACCAACCAAAGACAATTCATACAAATTCATCATTGCTACTAACGCACAAACAGAGAGTGAGTTCGCTATAGCGACAATTCTATTTTTAGAAACTGAGTGTTTTCCCGATAAGTGTGTAATAGATGGCTACCAGATTGAGCTACTCTTATTTGCCAACATTAGCTAGCTTACGTTAGCTAACGTTAGTCAAAGATGGAATGAACAAACAAACATGTTTACTCTCCTGAAGGTAGGTACCAGTGTAGCAGTGACTACCATGGCATAGGTGAAATTGATTGACAGTTTTTATCCAAAAGATAGCTGTATGATTTAGCTGATGGCTTTCAGAGTTCAATACAGGACTGTAACGTTAGCTAGGTTACCTCGAATCAAGAATCTTCTGTTTTGTTGTGATGGAAAAAATAGCATTAAACTGGCTGTCATTGAAATGGATTCCCCATCAGTTCAGCCTGAAAATCCCTCTGATAATCTTTGGTCACCGTAAGCATCATTCTTGTTACCCGCAAGCCACTGGCAGCATTGGGGTAAATCTCTGGTAGGTAGAACGGTGAAAGATAACTCATTTTCGAGCTTGTTTGTAATTAGTACAGCAGGACACAGAACGTTACACAGCATGATGGGAAACATTTATGAATACAAATGTAAAAAAAAGAATAATCTTGCCTAGATAAATATTGGGATTACTGTGTGTTGTTCATTCGAACTAAACAACGGCATCATCCAAGTTTGTGGGCACACCCCATCTACCTAGTGGGGCAGTATCTGCATTCGCTATGAATGCCAGACTTTGTGGTTCACTATGAGCAGACAAACGCATAGGAAGTCGAGACCTGATTCTACCAGTGAAATGAAAATGCGCTCGGTCTAGCTTGTGGTTTGGATCATTTTTATGTTTATGGCAAAAATATAATGTTGTTAATATAATACTGGCTGTATGCCATGGCTAGGGCTGTTGCGGTGACCGTATTACCGCCACAGCCAAGTCATGAAGGCAGTCAAATTTAATGTGACCATTTGATAACTGCCTGGTACGCAGCACTCTATTGTTCCCTGAATCACTCTGACATCAATGCAAATGTAATTGAAAAATCGAATCAAACATTTCATGAGCACTAATGTTGCACAACATTTCTATAGGCTATGCAATTGTGTGAGGAAACAGAGTGATGGCCTCTTATAAAAAGAGGAGGATCCCATCAGCTTTCTATAAGCTAGGCCTACTATATTTATTTCTCAACTTTCCTAATATTAAGCAAATATTAAGCATATTGCTTATCTTTACAATAGGAAATAGCCCACCTGGCTGGCATGAAAATGAACCACAGGAAAAGCGTCCTCCTTTCGCTATTTAAGTGCAGAGATGTATTTTTTCCACCTGTTTCGAAACAGGTGCATGATAATGGTCCATTCTAAATCAAAATGAATTTCATACATATTATTTAGTGTATGTAAAGACAAGATTAACTCAAGAATATTCTGATGGGTGACAATTATATATTATCACTTGTGAATAACGTCACTTCCTCTTGAATTTGCAGACGTGTTGCTGTGCGTTTTGTTGCCAACTTTACTTTGCTAGCTTTGCTTTGCTAGCTGACAACTTGACGTTTTTTTTTTCTTTTTATATTTTTAGTTTTTCCATCACAACTTTTTTCCCTCATTCAACTTTTTCACTCCGGACGCTTTATCTGGACATGGTTCGTCAGCACCTTCAACAGCCGAAGCTAAGTAGTAACATTAACATGATGTCTTCTAATTGCATTCGCTGTACTCATAATATACAGGAGAATGATCGCCTTACGGCGAGGATAGCTGTGCTGCAAGCCCAGCTTCAGACGCAATCGTTAGGCAAGGGTAATTTCAGTGTAGGAAAGGAAGAAACAGCGTCTGTGCCACCAGTAAGTACAGATAGTAACGTTAGTATAAATCCCCCCGCACTGTCCCCGCAGCCGGACAATTTTCTCATGGCTTCTGGAGGGAAATGCTGTTGGAATGCTCAACCGGTGTCGCTCATTCAGCCGACAGAAACTTTCAACCGGTTTTCCCCATTGAGTAGCGAGTCGGAGTCTGAGGCCGAGTCTTCTCTTGTCTCTACTCCTCCCGTTACGGGGTCTGAGACGCCGAAGGCTCCCACCATTAGCTCTGACAAATTGAAAACCCTAGTCATTGGCGACTCCATTACCCGCAGTTTTAGACTTAAAACGAATCATCCAGCGATCATACACTGTTTACCAGGGGGCAGGGCTACCGACGTTAAGGCTAATCTGAAGATGGTGCTGGCTAAAGCTAAAACTGGTGAGTGTAGAGAGTATAGAGATATTGTTATCCACGTCGGCACCAACGATGTTAGGATGAAACAGTCAGAGGTCACCAAGCACAACATAGCTTCAGCCTGTAAATCAGCTAGAAAGATGTGTCGGCATCGAGTAATTGTCTCTGGCCCCCTCCCAGTTAGGGGGAGTGACGAGCTCTACAGCAGAGTCTCACAACTCAATCGCTGGTTGAAAACTGTTTTCTGCCCCTCCCAAAATATATAATTTGTAGATAATTGGCCCTCTTTCTGGGACTCACCCACAAACAGGACCAAGCCTGACCTGCTGAGGAGTGACGGACTCCATCCTAGCTGGAGGGGTGCTCTCATCTTATCTACTAACATAGATAGGGCTCTAACTCCTCTAGCTCCACAATGAAATAGGGTGCAGGCCAGGCAGCAGGCTGTTAGCCAACCTGCCAGCTTAGTGGAGTCTGCCAATAGCACAGTCAGTGTAGTCAGCTCAGCCATCCCCATTGAGACTGTGTCTGTGCCTCGACCTAGGTTGGGCAAAACTAAACATGGCGGTGTTCGCCTTAGCAATCTCACTAGGATAAAGACCTCCTCCATTCCTGCCATTATTGAAAGAGATCGTGATACCTCACATCTCAAAATAGGGTTACTTAATGTTAGATCCCTCACTTCAAAGGCAGTTATAGTCAATGAACTAATCACTGATCATAATCTTGATGTGATTGGCCTGACTGAAACATGGCTTAAGCCTGATGAATTTACTGTGTTAAATGAGGCCTCACCTCCTGGTTACACTAGTGACCATATCCCCCGTGCATCCCGCAAAGGCGGAGGTGTTGCTAACATTTACGATAGCAAATTTCAAGTCATGAAATCTATGCAGCCTACTCAATCACTTTTTATAGCTACTGTTTATAGGCCTCCTGGGCCATATACAGCGTTCCTCTCTGAGTTCCCTGAATTCCTATCAGACCTTGTAGTCATAGCAGATCATATTTTAATTTTTGGTGATTTTAATATTCATATGGAGAAGTCCACAGACCCACTCCAAAAGTCTTTCGGAGCCATCATCGACTCAGTGGGTTTTGTCCAACATGTCTCTGGACCTACTCACTGCCACAGTCATACTCTGGACCTAGTTTTGTCCCATGGAATAAATGTTGTAGATCTTAATGTTTTTCCTCATAATCCTGGACTGTCGGACCACCATTTTATTACGTTTGCAATCGCAACAAATAATCTGCTCAGACCCCAACCAAGGAGCATCAAAAGTCGTGCTATAAATTCTCAGACAACACAAAAATTCCTTGACGCCCTTCCAGACTCCTTCTGCCTACCCAAGGACGTCAGAGGACAAAAATCAGTTAACCACCTAACTGAGGAACTCAATTTAACCTTGCGCAATACCCTAGATGCAGTTGCACCCCTAAAAACGAAAAACATTTGTCATAAGAAACTAGCTCCCTGGTATACAGAAAATACCCGAGCTTTGAAGCAAGCTTCCAGAAAATTGGAACGGAAATGGCGCTTGAGGAAAATAAGAACAATCCAAAATTTATTTTTGATACTGTTGCAAAGCTAACTAAAAAGCAGCATTCCCCAAGAGAGGATCGCTTTCACTTCAGCAGTAATAAATTCATGAACTTCTTTGAGGAAAAAATCATGATCATTAGAAAGCAAATTACGGACTCCTCTTTAAATCTGCATATTCCTCCAGGGCTTAGCTGTCCTGGATCTGCACAGCTCTGCCAGGGCCTGGGATCGGGAGAGACACTTAAGTGTTTTAGTACTATATCTCTTGACACAATGATGAAAATAATCATGGCCTCTAAACCTTCAAGCTGCATACTGGATCCTATTCCTACTAAACTACTGAAAGAGCTGCTTCCTGTGCTTGGCCCTCCTATGTTGAACATAATAAACGGCTCTCTATCCACCGGATGTGTACCAAACTCACTAAAAGTGGCAGTAATAAAGCCTCTCTTGAAAAAGCCAAACCTTGACCCGGAAAATATAAAAAACTATCGGCCTATATCGAATCTTCCATTCCTCTCAAAAAAAATTGAAAAAGCTGTTGCGCAGCAACTCACTGCCTTCCTGAAGACAAACAATGTATACGAAATGCTTCAGTCTGGTTTTAGACCCCATCATAGCACTGAGACTGCACTTGTGAAGGTGGTAAATGACCTTTTAATGGCGTCAGACCGAGGCTCTGCATCTGTCCTCGTGCTACTAGACCTTAGTGCTGCTTTTGACACCATCGATCACCACATTCTTTTGGAGAGACTGGAAACCCAAATTGGTCTACACGGACAAGTTCTGGCCTGGTTTAGATCTTACCTGTCGGAAAGATATCAGTTTGTCTCTGTGAATGGTTTGTCCTCTGACAAATCAACTGTACATTTCGGTGTTCCACAAGGTTCCGTTTTAGGACCACTATTGTTTTCACTATATATTTTACCTCTTGGGGATGTTATTCGAAAACATAATGTTAACTTTCACTGCTATGCGGATGACACACAGCTGTACATTTCAATGAAACATGGTGAAGCCCCAAAATTGCCCTCGCTAGAAGCCTGTGTTTCAGACATAAGGAAGTGGATGGCTGCAAATGTTCTACTTTTAAACTCGGACAAAACAGAGATGCTTGTTCTAGGTCCCAAGAAACAAAGAGATCTTCTGTTAAATCTGACAATTAATCTTGATGGTTGTAAAGTCGTCTCAAATAAAACTGTGAAGGACCTCGGCGTTACTCTTGACCCTGATCTCTCTTTTGACGAACATATCAAGACTGTTTCAAGGACAGCTTTTTTCCATCTACGTAACATTGCAAAAATCAGAAATTTTCTGTCCAAAAATGATGCAGAAAAATTAATCCATGCATTTGTTACTTCTAGGTTAGACTACTGCAATGCTCTACTTTCCGGCTACCCGGATAAAGCACTAAATAAACTTCAGTTAGTGCTAAATACGGCTGCTAGAATCCTGACTAGAACCAAGAAATTTGATCATATTACTCCAGTGCTAGCTTCCCTACACTGGCTTCCTGTTAAGGCAAGGGCTGATTTCAAGGTTTTACTGTTAACCTATAAAGCGTTACATGGGCTTGCTCCTACCTATCTTTCCGAGTTGGTCCTGCCGTACATACCTATACGTACGCTACGGTCACAAGACGCAGGCCTCCTAATTGTCCCTAGAATTTCTAAGCAAACAGCGGGAGGCAGGGCTTTCTCCTATAGATCTCAATTTTTATGGAACGGTCTGCCTACCCATGTGAGAGACGCAGACTCGGTCTCAACCTTTAAGTCTTTACTGAAGACTTATCTCTTCAGTAGGTCATATGATTGAGTGTAGTCTGGCCCAGGAGTGTGAAGGTGAACGGAAAGGCTCTGGAGCAACGAACCGCCCTTGCTGTCTCTGCCTGGCCGGTTCCCCACTCTCCACTGGGATTCTCTGCCTCTAACCCTATTACAGGGGCTGAGTCACTGGCTTACTGGTGCTCTTTCATGCCGTCCCTGGGAGGGGTGCGTCACTTGAGTGGGTTGAGTTACTGACGTGATCTTCCTGTCTGGGTTGGCGCCCCCCCTTGGTTTGTGCTGTGGTGGAGATCTTTGTGGGCTATACTCGGCCTTGTCTCAGGATTGTAAGTTGGTGGTTGAAGATATCCCTCTAGTGGTGTGGGGGCTGTGCTTTGGCAAAGTGGGTGGGGTTATATCCTTCCTGTTTGGCCCTGTCCGGGGGTTTCTTCTGATGGGGCCACAGTGTCTCCTGACCCCTCCTGTCTCAGCCTCCAGTATTTATGCTGCAGTAGTTTATGTGTCGGGGGGCTAGGGTCAGTTGGTTATACCTGGAGTACTTCTCCCATCTTATCCAGTGTCCTGTGTGAATTTAAGTATGCTCTCTCTAATTCTCTCATTCTCTCTTTCTTTCTCTCTCTCGGAGAACCTGAGCCCTAGGACCATACGTCACAGCAAACCGGGCATGATGACTCCTTGCTGTCCCCAGTCCGCCTGGCCTTGCTGCTATTCCAGTTTCAGCTGTTCTGCCTGCGGTTATGGAACCCCTACCTGTCCCAGACCTGCTGTTTTCAACTCTTAATGATCGGCTATGAAAAGCCAACTGATATTTATTCCTGATTATTATTTGACCATGCTTGTCATTTATGAACATTTTGAAAATCTTGGCTCTCTCTAATTCTCTCCTTCTCTCTTTCTTTCTCTCTCTCGGAGGACCTGAGCCCTAGGACCATACGTCACGGCAAACCGGGCATGATGACTCCTTGCTGTCCCCAGTCCGCCTGGCCTTGCTGCTATTCCAGTTTCAGCTGTTCTGCCTGCGGTTATGGAACCCCTACCTGTCCCAGACCTGCTGTTTTCAACTCTTAATGATCGGCTATGAAAAGCCAACTGATATTTATTCCTGATTATTATTTGACCATGCTTGTCATTTATGAACATTTAGAAAATCTTGGCTCTCTCTAATTCTCTCTTTCTTTCTCTCTCTCGGAGGACCTGAGCCCTAGGACCATACGTCAGGACTACCGGGCATGATGACTCCTTGCTGTCCCCAGTCCACCTGGCCTTGCTGCTATTCCAGTTTCAACTGTTCTGCCTGCGGTTATGGAACCGCCACCTGTCCCAGACCTGCTATTTTCAACTCTTAATGATCGGCTATGAAAAGCCAACTGAAAATTATTCATAGAAAGAGGAGGAAGGGAAGCGCTACTAAGGTACACTATAGTATATTTTGGTAGATAGAAGGTGCTCTTTGGTAAAAGGTGTAAATTGGTCATCAAAAAGAAAGGAGGACCAAGGCACTCTTCATATAATTAATTAAAATGCCTTTATTAGTATGGCATGTTCAATAGAAACAAAGTTGTTTAAAAACCGACGCGTTTCGGCTGCATGGCCTTCGTCAGGGAGTACAGAAAAAGGAGAATACAATGTCCTCTTTTGAAAGGCTTTTCCAATTAGCCCTAATTAGAAGAGGGAGTGGTTACCAAATTGGACACACCTAGTAAGCAATAATATACACATGAAAAGGTGAAATACTGTAGCTATGTTATCATGGGCATACAACTCCAAGCTAGAAGCATCAGAACACCCAGAGAGGCAGTTCCAACCCTAACCATGACTGGGAGAAGTGTCCAGAACAAGAAAGCAATATATTCCACAGTACTCCAGACCACAGCAAAACATGAACAACAGTCCAAACATAGCTAGAGGGCAATTGAGCAAAATGTCCACTAGATGACAGCAAATGGACCCATCACGACCCTACAGGAAGGGTGAGAAATCCATATCTTCATTTAAACCAGGGTACTTAGTGGCCTGTAGTTTGTAAATCCAAAAACTTTCCCTTTGGTTTAACTGTTTAAGACTGTCCCCTTTTCTAATAGAGGCCGGAACATGATCAATACCCATAGCTTGTAGGGAGGCAGGGTTACTATGGTGTAAGGACTTGTAGTGCCTTGCCATGGGGTAGTCTTCATTGCCTACCCGTATGGCGTACTTGTGTTCCGCCAAGCGATCTTGAAGGCGTCTCTTTGTCCGTCCAATGTAGAACACCTTGCACTGTGGACATTCCAGTCTATAGATTTTACATTTTACATTTAAGTCATTTAGCAGACGCTCTTATCCAGAGCGACTTACAAATTGGTGCATTCACCTTATGATATCCAGTGGAACAACCACTTTACAATAGTGCATCTAACTCTTTTAAGGGGGAGGGCGGGGTTAGGAGGATTACTTTATCCTATCCTAGGTATTCCTTAAAGAGGTGGGGTTTCAGGTGTCTCCGGAAGGTGGTGATTGACTCCGCTGACCTGGCGTCGTGAGGGAGTTTGTTCCACCATTGGGGTGCCAGAGCAGCGAACAGTTTTGACTGGGCTGAGCGGGAACTGTACTTCCTCAGAGGTAGGGAGGCGAGCAGGCCAGAGGTGGATGAACGCAGTGCCCTTGTTTGGGTGTAGGGCCTGATCAGAGCCTGAAGGTACGGAGGTGCCGTTCCCCTCACAGCTCCGTAGGCAAGCACCATGGTCTTGTAGCGGATGCGAGCTTCAACTGGAAGCCAGTGGAGAGAGCGGAGGAGCGGGGTGACGTGAGAGAACTTGGGAAGGTTGAACACCAGACGGGCTGCGGCGTTCTGGATGAGTTGTAGGGGTTTAATGGCACAGGCAGGGAGCCCAGCCAGCAGCGAGTTGCAGTAATCCAGACGGGAGATGACAAGTGCCTGGATTAGGACCTGCGCCACTTCCTGTGTGAGGCAGGGTCGTACTCTGCGAATGTTGTAGAGCATGAACCTACAGGAACGGGTCACCGCCTTGATGTGAGTTGAGAACGACAGGGTGTTGTCCAGGATCACGCCAAGGTTCTTAGCGCTCTGGGAGGAGGACACAATGGAGTTGTCAACCGTGATGGCGAGATCATGGAACGGGCAGTCCTTCCCCGGGAGGAAGAGCAGCTCCGTCTTGCCGAGGTTCAGCTTGAGGTGGTGATCCGTCATCCACACTGATATGTCTGCCAGACATGCAGAGATGCGATTCGCCACCTGGTTATCAGAGGGGGGAAAGGAGAAGATTAATTGTGTGTCGTCTGCATAGCAATGATAGGAGAGGCCATGTGAGGATATGACAGAGCCAAGTGACTTGGTGTATAGCGAGAATAGGAGAGGGCCTAGAACAGAGCCCTGGGGGACACCAGTGGTGAGAGCACGTGGTGCGGAGACAGATTCTCGCCACGCCACCTGGTAGGAGCGACCTGTCAGGTAGGACGCAATCCAAGCGTGGGCCGCGCCGGAGATGCCCAGCTCGGAGAGGGTGGAGAGGAGGATCTGATGGTTCACAGTATCAAAGGCAGCCGATAGGTCTAGAAGGATGAGAGCAGAGGAGAGAGAGTTAGCTTTAGCAGTGCGGAGCGCCTCCGTGACACAGAGAAGAGCAGTCTCAGTTGAATGACTAGTCTTGAAACCTGACTGATTTGGATCAAGAAGGTCATTCTGAGAGAGATAGCAGGAGAGCTGGCCAAGGACGGCACGTTCAAGAGTTTTGGAGAGAAAAGAAAGAAGGGATACTGGTCTGTAGTTGTTGACATCGGAGGGATCGAGTGTAGGTTTTTTCAGAAGGGGTGCAAAACTCGCTCTCTTGAAGACGGAAGGGACGTAGCCAGCGGTCAAGGATGAGTTGATGAGCGAGGTGAGGTAAGGGAGAAGGTCTCCGGAAATGGTCTGGAGAAGAGAGGATAGGGTCAAGCGGGCAGGTTGTTGGGCGGCCGGCCGTCACAAGACGCGAGATTTCATCTGGAGAGAGAGGGGAGAAAGAGGTCAAAGCACAGGGTAGGGCAGTGTGAGCAGAACCAGCGGTGTCGTTTGACTTAGCAAACGAGGATCGGATGTCGTCGACCTTCTTTTCAAAATGGTTGACGAAGTCATCCGCAGAGAGGGAGGAGGGGGGAGGAGGGGGAGGAGGATTCAGGAGGGAGGAGAAGGTGGCAAAGAGCTTCCTAGGGTTAGAGGCAGATGCTTGGAATTTAGAGTGGTAGAAAGTGGCTTTAGCAGCAGAGACAGAAGAGGAGAATGTAGAGAGGAGGGAGTGAAAGGATGCCAGGTCCGCAGGGAGGCGAGTTTTCCTCCATTTCCGCTCGGCTGCCCGGAGCCCTGTTCTGTGAGCTCCCAGTGAGTCGTCGAGCCACGGAGCAGGAGGGGAGGACCGAGCCGGCCTGGAGGATAGGGGACATAGAGAGTCAAAGGATGCAGAAAGGGAGGAGAGGAGGGTTGAGGAGGCAGAATCAGGAGATAGGTTGGAGAAGGTTTGAGCAGAGGGAAGAGATGATAGGATGGAAGAGGAGAGAGTAGCGGGGGAGAGAGAGCGAAGGTTGGGACGGCGCGATACCATCCGAGTAGGGGCAGTGTGGGAAGTGTTAGATGAGAGCGAGAGGGAAAAGGATACAAGGTAGTGGTCGGAGACTTGGAGGGGAGTTGCAGTGAGATTAGTGGAAGAACAGCATCTAGTAAAGATGAGGTCAAGCGTATTGCCTGCCTTGTGAGTAGGGGGGGAAGGTGAGAGGGTGAGGTCAAAAGAGGAGAGGAGTGGAAAGAAGGAGGCAGAGAGGAATGAGTCAAAGGTAGACGTGGGGAGGTTAAAGTCACCCAGAACTGTGAGAGGTGAGCCATCCTCAGGAAAGGAACTTATCAGGGCGTCAAGCTCATTGATGAACTCTCCAAGGGAACCTGGAGGGCGATAAATGATAAGGATGTTAAGCTTGAAAGGGCTGGTAACTGTGACAGCATGGAATTCAAAGGAGGCGATAGACAGATGGGTCAGGGGAGAAAGAGAGAATGTCCACTTGGGAGAGATGAGGATCCCAGTGCCACCGCCCCGCTGACCAGAAGCTCTCGGGGTGTGCGAGAACACGTGGGCAGACGAGGCGAGAGCAGTAGGAGTAGCAGTGTTGTCAGTGGTAATCCATGTTTCCGTCAGTGCCAAGAAGTCGAGGGACTGGAGGGACGCATAGGCTGAGATGAACTCTGCCTTGTTGGCCGCAGATCGGCAGTTCCAGAGGCTGCCGGAGACCTGGAACTCCACGTGGGTCGTGCGCGCTGGAACCACCAGGTTAGAATGGCAGCGGCCACGCGGTGTGAAGCGTTTGTATGGTCTGTGCAGAGAGGAGAGAAGAGGGATAGACAGACACATAGTTGACAGGCTACAGAAGAGGCTACGCTAATGCAAAGGAGATTAGAATGACAAGTGGACTACACGTCTCGAATGTTCAGGAAGTTAAGCTTACGTTGCAAAAATAAAATAAAATCTTATTGACTAAAATGATATAGTACTGCTGGCGGTGAAGTAGGCTGGCTAGCAGTGGCTGCGTTGTTGACTTTGTTTGAACGTGTAGCTGGCTAGGTAACCTCTAACTGTCTAGGTAACCTCGACAATTTCTCAAAACTAAACAATTATCTTGGATACAAGGACAGCAAAGACAACTATGTAGCTAGCTACAATGTGTAATGTGAGTTTCTACAGTGCTGCTATTCGGTAGAAGTTGGCTAGCTAGCAGTGTTAGCTAGCAGTGTTGACTAGGTAGGAGACGGCAGCGCAGCGCGGCGGACGAAAATAGCTGGCTAGTTAACCGAATAATTACTCTAACCAACTCTAAGCTACACAATTATCTTAGATACAAAGATAGCAAAGACAACTATGTAGCCAGCTAACACTACACTAATCAAGTCGTTCCGTTGTAATGTAATCGTTTCTCCAGTGCTGCTATGCTGCTATGCTGCTATTCGGTGGCTAGCTGGCTAGCTAGCAGTGTTGACTACGTTACGTTACGAAAATAGCTGGCTAGTTAACCGACTAATTACTCTAACCAACTCTAAGCTACACAATTATCTTAGATACAAAGATAGCAAAGACAACTATGTAGCCAGCTAACACTACACTAATCAAGTCGTTCCGTTGTAATGTAATCGTTTCTCCAGTGCTGCTATGCTGCTATGCTGCTATTCGGTGGCTAGCTGGCTAGCTAGCAGTGTTGACTACGTTACGTTACGTTCGGACGAAAATAGCTGGCTAGCGAACCTCAATAACTACACAATAACTACACAATTATCTTTGATATAAAGACGGCTATGTAGCTAGCTAGCTAAGATCAAACAAATCAAACCGTTGTACAAACCGTTGTAATGAAAATGAAAATGGTAAAACTACCTGTGGAGCGAAGCGGAATTGCGACTGCACGCTCCAAACCGGAAGTAGATGACATGAGTGGTTTTGCAGTTAATAAAATGCTTGAGGTAATACTCCATTTTAGAAGCTGTGTCAACAAAATACTTTTTCTGTGCAATATTACTGCAATGGTTGCACTGGTAACATTTAAAAGAGCCCTTGGGTTTGTGGTCAAGCCAAGTTTTTTGAGAGTCACCCGGAAGATAACTGTGGACTAATTTGTCATTTAGGGTAGGACATCTCTTAAAGCTTATGACTGGTGGTTCAGGAAAGACTTGGCGTAGTAGCGTATCACTTTGGATGATTCCCCAATTATTTTTAATGATTCTTTTAATGTTCTCTGCTTCAGTGCTGTATTTTGTAACAAAATACACTCTCTCTGATGTATCACGAGGCACTCCTCTTCGTAACAAGTTCTCTCTGTCAAGTAATCCAGCCCTTGTACCTGCATCTTTCAGGACCTGAACGCTGTAGCCCCGATCCAAAAAGCGATTCTCCAATTCAGCAGATTTGACACTGTAGTCTGTTTCCTGATCGCAAATTCTACGGACTCTTTGGAATTGGCCATATGGAATATTCTCTTTTAGCCTTTTGGGGTGAAAGCTGTCTGCCCTCAGAATGGTATTCCCATCTGTAGGCTTCCTAAAGATTGATGTGTGCAAATAACCTTTGTCATTTTTACTAATGTCGAGGTCCAAAAAATGAATGTTATCCTTGCTGTATTCCATAGTTAGTTTGATGTTAGGGTTAATGCTGTTAAGGTATTGGTGGAAGGAAATAAGTTCATCTTCTGAGCCGGACCAAAACA
This sequence comes from Salvelinus alpinus, assembly GCF_045679555.1. Taxonomy (NCBI): domain Eukaryota; kingdom Metazoa; phylum Chordata; class Actinopteri; order Salmoniformes; family Salmonidae; genus Salvelinus; species Salvelinus alpinus. The sequence continues at coordinate 10,953,844 of NC_092102.1, forward strand.
GGCAAACATCATCAATATAGCGTCCCCACCATATAATCCGGTCAAAGAAATGGTTATTAGAAGGATCCAAAATGAAGTCATTTTCCCATTTACCCAAGTACAAACCAGCGTAGGAAGGGCTGTAGCAAGCTCCCATGGCACATCCTTTGACCTGTTTGAAAATACGGTCCTGGAAGATAAAGATGTTATGATTAAGAGTCCATTCAGTCAGTGATACAATGAATTCTGTAGGAGGCATCTCAGTTTCAGGCCGGGTACTCAAGAAATGGTGCATCGCTGCCAAACCTTGTTGATGCTCAATGGTGGTGTATAGAGACTCCACATCCATGGTGACTAAAAAGGAAGCTGTACCTATATTCTTCAATTCCTTAATTTTGTTCAACACATCTGTGGTATCTTGAAGATAGGCTGGAAGTGACAACAGAAAAGGCTTAATAAAGTAATCAATGTACTTAGAGATGGGTTCTGTCAGACTTTCATTACCACTAATGACTGGTCTGCCTGGGGGGTTTTCAAGATTTTTGAGGATTTTTGGAAGAAGGTAAAAAGAAGCCAATACGCGGACTGCCATTGAAAAGAAATTTGAACTCATTGTCTGAAATGTAACCATTTTCCTTAGCTTCTGTTAGGATCCCTTTCAATTCAGTTTTTAGGTCCTCTGTAGGGTTGAAGGTAAGAGATTGGTAGAATTCGTCATTGTCTAATTGACGGTAGAGTTCTGTCACATATTTGTCTTTACACCACACTACTGTAGCACCACCTTTGTCTGCTTTTTTAATTACAATCCGTTCATTTTTGGACAATGATTCAACTGCATCCCTCTCTGTCTTAGAAAGATTACGTCGTGTTTTGTTGGAATCAATTTTACCCTTAAACAGATTCTCCACATCAAAATTAACTATCTTGGCAAATGTATTTAGTGTGGCATTCTGGACTATGGGACAAAAAGTGGACTTGGGCTTAAAAGGTGTTTTTGAGGGAACAGAAACTGCCTGACCTGAGACACTGGCGTCTGTAGTTGGAGAGATGTTTTGCTTGTACCAGGCCTTCAGATGTAGATTCCTGTAGAAACGAAATAGGTCAATCTTTGTATTAAATTCATTAGTTGAATATGTGGGGGCAAAGGACAGTCCTTTAGACAGGACCCTTATGCAATCATCAGAAAGGGGTTCTCCAGAAATGTTGATCACAGCCTTGTTCTGGTCCTGCTCCGTGTGGTTGGATAGTCTTGAATTCTTCCTCCCCCTCCGTGTTGGCCTCTTCCGCGTCCTCTCCCTCTCTTGTTGAGGAACCTGCGTGGCTCCTCTTCCTGATCTAAAAAATCTTGGGAGGAGCTGGCCTCTGAGCGTCTGGGGTGATCCTCATCGTCACTGCTTGTAAAGTTGAAAGAAACAGATCTAGGCTTCCTTCTCTGCAGATGTGATTCTGAATTCTTGCGTGTTGGTCTTCTCCAGGCAAAGACCTTGCCATCTCTATAATCTACTTCATCTCTTCTAAATTTTCTTAGCTTGTCTTGCTTCAATGTCAGAGTGAATGTGTCTACTTTCTCTTTCAAGATCTCATCACATTGTGCTTTGTTAGAAATATCACTGTGTTCTGAAATTTTCATTTTTAATTCTTCAATTTCTGTTTGGACTACCTGTCTGTCCTTTTTAGAATCTTCTATTAGAAGTAGCATTAGGTCAAAAGAACACTTGTTGAGAATAGCCTCCCATTAATCAAAATTATTCATGATTATTATTTGACCATGCTTGTCACATATGAATATTTTGAACATCTTGGCATAGTTCTGTTATAATCTCCACCCGGCACAGCCAGAAGAGGACTGGCCACCCCTCATAGCCTGGTTCCTCTCTAGGTTTCTTCCTAGGTTTTGGCCTTTCTAGGGAGTTTTTCCTAGCCACCGTGCTTCTACACCTGCATTGCTTGCTGTTTGGGGTTTTAGGCTGGGTGTCTGTACAGCACTTCGAGATATTAGCTGATGTACGAAGGGCTATATAAAATAAACTTGATTTGATTTGATTTGAATGATGCCCAGTTTAAAGCAAGAAACAATGCCTTTTTTTGTGTGACTTATTTGTATCATAGTCGCACAACTCATGTAGCCTAGCCCATAGGCCTATATGTTTCGGTAAGGTTTGTATCACTAAAGTGGCCAAATATCTTAAAATTAAGCACATTAATCTGCTTTACAAGGGGTGTATAGCCTAACTGGTATACATAAGCAGCGCGTGAGTTTCAAGTTTGGGGAAGATCATTTTCACCATAAAAATGCACCTTTATAATAAAAGCATTAAATGCATAGTCGCATTTGCGGTCACTTTTGATAATGGTGTTTTCTGCTAATGGAACATTTGTGCTTATAGCCTACTGCCGTGTGCGCATTGCTGTGCTTATAATGTGAAGAAATAGCCTAATATTTTATAAACATTTTAAGCTAAATGTTCTGATCTGTTGCGTCAGCCTCATTGTGTAAAAAAGTTTTTGGATGCTAGTGGTTGTATTAATTTGGGATCTATCGCATCCCACAACTGTCTCAGACTATGTTTGGAACATATGTTTCTCGCACAGAATAGAATATGCCAACTTTTGTATAGCTTTTGCTGTTCGTTAGGCCTACTCATCTTGTTGGCTGAAGAAAAGTAAATGTGGACAGTTCTTCCAATATCTTCAACATGCACCTCGGAACTGGATACGGACGCGCGCAGTTGCGTCCCCGATGTGTCTGTCTTCACTTGTAGCCTGTGAGAAAGACAGGATGGAGAGCCATGTGAGTGAGATGAGAGAAGCTTCAGAGAAGGCAGCACTCAGGAAGAAGGGCTGCAAAAGGCATGGATTTTTTTAGGGTGCATTATGGCCACACAAACAGCATGCCGCTGCGAAGGCATTATCAAGTGCTTCTCAAATTGTGAATGAGAGACTAATGAATTGCCTAAAGCCTGCGCAAAAAAACTATGCAGAACTCATGCCTTTTAAGCGACTTTTTTCAAATCATCATTAGAGTCGCATCATGCAGCCTTACAATGTATTAAAAATCAAAACATATAACCCAATGTTTGTAGAACAACTAAAGTTACATTAATAACTTTAAATTAAGCATATAGGATAACCTATTTCTTTGTTAACCGCTCAACACAGAATAGCCGCATGTGCGCACTCCCTCAAATCGTTTGGAGAAAATATCCTTTCTCTTTTATTCAGCATTGTTCAATTGTATTCTTCATACAATAAAATAATATAAAATAATGCCACAGAATTCTAAGCAAATCTTGTCTGCTAAATGAACTAGTGTAGCCCACAGCCATTTGGAATAGCCAAACCAGGACCTAACAGAAGGACTGTCACGTTCCTGACCTGTTTTCTCTTGTTTTTGTATGTGTTTAGTTGGTCAGGGCGTGAGTTGGGGTGGGCATTCTATGTTATGTGTTTCTATGTTTAGGTTCATTATCTGTTAGCCTTATATGGTTCTCAATCAGGGACAGGTGTTATTCATTTCCTCTGATTGAGAATCATATATAGGTAGGCTGTTTCACCCTGTTTGTTTGTGGGTGATTGTCTTCCGTGTCTGCATGTATGTATGTTCGTACCACACGGGACTGTAGTGTTTGTTTGTAGTCTGTACCTGTTCGTGCGTTCTTCGTGTATTTGTAAGTTCTCATGTTCAGGTCTGTTTAGTTCGTTTTGTTGTTTTGTATTTTCAAGTATATTTTCGTGTCAGTGTTCGTCTGGTCTATTAAATAAATATTCATTATGTATTCATCACCCGCTGCGCCTTGGTCCGCTCATTCACCACAAGACAACCGTTACAGAATCACCCACCACAAAAGGACCAAGCAGCGTGTGAAACAGCAACAGGACCCACCTACACAGGATTTATGGCAATGGGAGCAGGATCTGGGCTACACTACGTGGGAGGAGATCGACAGGTGGGCGATCGACCCAGGGCGAATGCCGGAGCCCGCCTGGGATTCTCTGGCGTAGTGTGAGGAGGGATACCGGCGAATGGAGGCAGCACGATGACGCGGTAGGAAGCCTGTGAGTCAGCCCCAAAAAATTATTGGGGGGGGGCTAAGAGGGAGTGTGGCGAAGTCAGGTAGGAGACCTGCGCCTACTCCCTGTACTTACCGTGGAGAGCGAGAGTACGGGCAGACACCGTGTTACGCAGTAGAGCGCATGGTGTCTCCTGTACGTGTGCATAGCCCGGTGCGGTACATACCAGCTCCTCGTATCGGCCGGGCTAAATTGAGTATTGAGCCAGGTGCCATGAAGCCGGCTCAACGCGTCTGGTCTCCAGTGCGTCTCCTCGGGCCGGCTTACATTGCACCAGCCTTACGCATGGTGTCCCCGGTTCGCCTACATAGCCCGGTGCGGGTTATTCCACCTCCCCGCACTGGTCGGGCGACGGGGAGCATACAACCAGGTAAGGTTGGGCAGGCTCAGTGCTCAAGGGAGCCAGTACGCCTGCACGGTCCGGTATTTCCGGCGCCACCTCCCCGCCCCAACCCAGTACCACCAGTGCCTACACCACGCACCAGGCTTCCTGTGCGTCCTGTTGCTGCTCCCCGCACTAGCCCTGAGATGCGCCCCAGCCCATTACCACCAGTGCCTACACCACGCACCAAGCCTCCTGTGCGTCTCCAGAGTCATGTGCGTCCTGTTGCTGCTCCCCGCACTAGCCTGAAGGTGCGTGTCCTTAGCCCGGTACCTCCAGTTCTGGCACCACGCACCAGGCATACAGTGCGCCTCAGCCGGCCAGAGTCTGCCGTCTGCCCAACACCGTCTGAGCTGCCCTTCTGCCAAGCACCGTCAGAGCTGCCCGTCTGCCAAGCACCGTCAGAGCTGCCCGTCTGTCCCGAGCCGTCAGAGCTGCCCGTCTGTCCCGAGCCGTCAGAGCTGCCCGTCTGTCCCGAGCCGTCAGAGCTGCCCGTCTGTCCCGAGCCGTCAGAGCTGCCCGTCTGTCCCGAGCCGTCAGAGCTGCCCGTCTGTCCCGAGCCGTCAGAGCCGCCCGTCTGTCCCGAGCCTTCAGAGCCGCCCGTCAGTCAGGAGCCGCTAGAGCCGTCCGCCAGACAGGAGCCGCCAGAGCCGTCAGCCAGCCATGAGCAGCCAGAGCCGTCAGCCAGCCATGAGCAGCCAGAGCCGTCAGCCAGCCATGAGCAGCCAGATCCGTCAGCCAGCCATGAGCAGCCAGATCCGTCCCTCAGTCCGGAGCTGCCGTCCCTCAGTCCGGAGCTGCCGTCCCTCAGTCCGGAGCTGCCCCTTAGTCCGGAGCTACCCCTCATTCCGGTGCTGCCCCTTAGTCCGGTGCTGCCCCTTAATCCAGTGGGGTTAAATTGGAGGGTGGTCATTGGGAGGAGGCTACAAAAGCGGGGATTGACTATGGTGGGGTGGGGACCACGCCCAGAGCCTGAGCCGCCACCGTGGACAGATGCCCACCCAGACCCTCCCCTAGACTTTATGCTGGTGCGCCCGGAGTTCGCACCTTGAGGGGGGGGGTTATGTCACGTTCCTGACCTGTTTTCTCTTGTTTTTGTATGTGTTTAGTTGGTCAGGGCGTGAGTTGGGGTGGGCATTCTATGTTATGTGTTTCTATGTTTAGGTTCATTATCTGTTAGCCTTATATGGTTCTCAATCAGGGACAGGTGTTATTCATTTCCTCTGATTGAGAATCATATATAGGTAGGCTGTTTCACCCTGTTTGTTTGTGGGTGATTGTCTTCCGTGTCTGTATGTATGTTCGTACCACACGGGACTGTAGCGTTTGTTTGTAGTCTGTACCTGTTCGTGCGTTCTTCGTGTATTTGTAAGTTCTCATGTTCAGGTCTGTTTAGTTCGTTTTGTTGTTTTGTATTTTCAAGTATATTTTCGTGTCAGTGTTCGTCTGGTCTATTAAATAAATATTCATTATGTATTCATCACCCGCTGCGCCTTGGTCCGCTCATTCACCACAAGACGACCGTTACAAGGACAGCTCAGCTATATTACATGGACTTACTAGACTTTGTGAAGGAAAAAGGAAACCGTACACTGCTCTTGATAGTATCACCGATATTTAATAAGCTTACGTATCGGCCACACGGCCTTCGTCAGAGCTTTTGTGATTTTTTGAAATTTGCACCCTTATTTAGACCTGGCCCCACCCACATCCGTTCTACACATCGAAGGGGGTTGGAGGCAAAGGAAAAACAAATAAGTGCTACCAAATATAACAATATGCATTTCATAAATATTACAAAAGTGTATAAATAAGGCGTATTGAACATGTCTGTAAAATCTCAATGAGGACATAGCAAGTTTTCATTAATCATTGGGTACATCGTACGAAAAACGTCAGAATAATCTTCAAAAATAATGTTCAAATTCACAACATAACATACATAGGCATTTCATCATTAAGTCCTTTAGGAAATAATGTCTGGAGGGTGAAAAATCCCAAAACATTCTCTTTTACTCAGAGTATTATTAATATCTCCTCCCCTGTCTGATATCTTAACTTTCTCATGCCACAAAATCTAAAGGTGGAAATGTCATGCTTCAGGTCATTGAAATGTACAGCGACTGGATAATCCCTGTCGTTTCTCCTGATTGAACTTTTACTTACCAGACTTTGTAAAATGTAGATTTTCCAAAGGTCTGCAGCATGTGTGTGGAGGCCAGGAGATGCTAAAAGTGTTTATGTTAATTAACGGTCAATTACCTTGAGACCGACAGTTATTTGCTTGACAATTACCGGCTGACGAAATTTCGTGACCACCACAGCCCTAGCCATGGCAGAGCCAGGGTGAAATTTCCCTTTAAGTCAATAATGATCAATGATGTTTCTAGCATTGGCCAATAAGTTGACACCATTTTATTTAGGTTTCTGTTTTGTTTTAGCAAACAACCTTTAACAAAAGCACATTTATCTGTAACTAAATAGACTGTTAGGACAGAGGAAACTGTTGAGGAGGCTGCTTCTTTCAGCACTCTCACTCACACAGAGACGAACCCAATGTATTTCTGTCAATGTGTTTCTTGATATTACTCACTGTGAGTAATACCAGCAAGTTTGGGGCTAGCTTTGGGTCAACGTGGGTGGTGAAAGAGAGGGTGACAAGAACCGGCAATAAAAAACACACACACACACACACACACACACATACTTTACCATTTTCCGGTAAGTGTCAACCACAATAATAATTTATCATAACATGGTTTCAAACAGTCAATGCCTTGTGCAGTGTTGAGGTTGCACAGTGTGTAGATGACTCTGCTGAAAGTCCTGCTAGACTCATAAATGAAGACAACAATAAGGACATACATTACACTAATGATGCTGTGAGAGGTGGGTGGTTGGGGGTGTCAGCAGCGTACATATATGTATATATATATATATATATATATATATATATATATATATATATATATATATATATATATATATGCACAAACACACACACACAGCACACTGTCCCCATGTTCATCAGTGTATAGTACATCTCATGAAGTGAGGATATGTGGATTAAAAAGCTGTTAAGCTGCTATTGAGAGACAAGTCTGGCTGGGAGCCTCTATCAGACAAAATGAGATGCTGGGTGGCTTTGTCTCCCCAACTTGCCTCATGTAGCCTGTGGTCTGCCAGGGAGACTACTAAATTATTCTATGCCAGTGGAGCATTAATTTTCCACATTGTTAGCTCACATTATCCCCTCTGTGCTCAGAAGAAAATTGCCGGAATGAAAAAAATTACTCCCCATGATCGATTAGACCACTGCGCTAGTGAATGTAGGTTATGAGACAGAGAGAGGAGAAGTTCTGGAGACAATGCACAATAGGGTGTTCGTGTGGTATTCCCATTGAGGCCTCTATAGAGCCATGTACTGGTATAGTACCAGCTAGGGTTGGTAAAGGTAGGACTGAGAATTATGGAAGCAGATTCATGCCAGAAACAAGTACAAATTATAACTTTGAATTAAATGTAATTACACTGTAGTGCTTTTCAATTATAAATACATTATATGGAAGGAGAAGTAATACTATTTTTTATGTCCCATGCTCCCATGCTTTGTCCCAAACACAGAGTGTTTCCCTAAACACATTAATATCACCCATTGGCAACGTATGGAACTATGTTTATCTACGTTATAGACTTGTTAAACCTGTTTGCTTTTAGTTCACATGTTGCCAGACCAATGTACTGTATCTATTTGTGAGGACAGATGATGGTACAGGTAAGCAAGTACAGGGAGTAAATATAAAAAAAATAACAGACATGAAACAAAACAAGGACAGCGTCTAGACAGGGGAAACACAACGGCATTAATGTAGACACGGGGAAGAAATTGAGGAAGTGACAAATATAGGGGAGGCAATCAATAAGGTAATAGAGTCCAGGTGAGTCCCATGAAGCGCTGATGTGCGTAACGATGGAGACAGGTGTGCGTAATGATGGGCCGCCTGGCACTCTCGAGCGCCAGAGATGGGGAGCGGGGGCAGGCGTGACACTATTGTCTCTTCTAGGTCAGTCCGCCACTCCTAAAAAGTGTTTTATTTTGACTAAAATCTGTTATAACATTTTTCAAATGTTGAGTATAAAGTAAACAATGGAATCACCATAAAAGTGCAATTTGTAAAGGCTTCATAATCATGACATTGTGAAGAGATATACTTTTATACTCATGATTATACACCAGCATGTGTAACATCCCTATTTCTACAACATATCGCCCTCAAGGATGCAGTTGATTTGTTCTCAAGCAATATAAAAAGCATAGCAACTGTGAAGTGGTAGCAAAATTGCCTTGAACGGAGAACTGAAGAGAAACAGTTTAAAAATAGCTCCACCATCAACAGTTTGTCACTTTAAAACACTCTATAAATAAATAATGCTGCTTCCACTCACTCCATGTTCAGACAAGTTTTTAATGGCAAACATTTTCATTAATGCCTTATTTGCTTCTCCTCTACCATTGTGTTACCAGTGATGCATGTAGCATTCCACTAATGTTCAAATGACAAATGCTTGAAGAGCATGAAACAGAAATGCTCAAGATAGAGGTTGTCCTCAGTAGGGAAAACTGCCCGCTTGACCCCATCCCCTCCTCTCTTCTCCAGACCATCTCTGGAGACCTTCTCCCATTCCTCCCTTCCCTCATCAACTCCTCCCTGACCACTGGCTGACCAATTAACCACTGCTAAGAACTATACCTTTAGATGCAACTACCACCGTTGCAACAGCAACACCAGTCACAACAATACTATACATTTGAAGAGAATGGTGATCTAAACTACAGCAGAATTGCTGTTCTTTTGGAAGATAAATTGTCACTGTAATTACATCAGCATAAATATTTAATATTGCGCAAATTAGATATGTATCTAAAACATTCTTGTAAATGGAACTGTATCTGTAGCTCCGTACCATTAGTGGCAGAGTTGGAGGCAGCCTAGAGGACTGTAATTAACTCCATTCAAGCGTGACTAAACATTTTTGACATTTTCCCTAGTCCGGAATGAACTGTCACTGCAGAGGGGGAGTAACCATCTTGTCACATTGTGTTTGTATAAGAATAGCAGAATGCTGTGTGTTCTGTTTCAGAGAGTCTCAAGTTTCATTTCAGAGATTTTTCATTATCAGCAAAATGATGGAAAGAGAGAAAAATATCAGTCTGAAACACTTGGGTATGTCTGCCTCTTGGAGTGTGCATGTGTGTGAATGTGTGTGTGTTTGTACAAAAGTGTAACAGAGGGAAAGAGACCAAGAGTTTTCGAACTTATTCAAAATGTTTGGCGGCTTAGGATGGAAAGACTGCAATGCAAACTGCAACTGCAAAGTGTGAAACATTGATACTGCACTGCACTGCATAACTTGGTCAGGAGTGTCTGGAAAAGGAGATCAAATTTGTTTCATCACCTAACTGGAAGCAGGTTGTAGTAAGTCTAGCTAGCCGATACTAAAGCCCATAGACAGCCCAAGTGGACTCACAACCAGGGCTTTAATGGACTCCCTTGGCCCACTGGGGTTATCCTAACAGCATCAATACAGACAATAGGCCCTAGTTTGTGCCTCCAGAATTCTCCTCCTACTTGGGAGGTAAAAGGATTCACCACAGACGCACAAGACCCCACCTCCACACACACACACAAACACTGCGCTGAAATCAAATTAGCATAATAATGTTCATCTCTGCGGTGGAAGACGGCAGAGCTACAACAGTGTTTGTGAGACCAGGGGCCGGTTGGTTGTAAAATACGCTCGACGCAAAATACGCTCGTCCGACGTAAAATACGCTCGATGCCGGACCAACATTTTTACCTATTGCACCACCTGGGCATAGCCCTTCTATGAGCTATTTCATAACCTCCTCTGGCTTTTTGAGTTGCCTATGTGTGAGTCGATAATAAACTTGATTTATGCTACATAGCATGCTAAATGTGTCTGATCAGATATTAGCAAACAAATAGATGAACTGCCACCTCCACTTATTTGCCCAGACAGAGATCAAATAGCCAAATATACAGATGGAGATTCAATGAAACAAAATCACATTGATTGATTATCAGATAAGCGAAGAGCAAAATAATCCACCTGTTATACTAGGCTAACGTATAACGGGGCCTTCAAACAACACTTTATACAACAAGGAACTTTTGTACATTGTACTGTTTGGTGATTTTATTTGATCCTTTTTTTGTTCTGACAACACTGTTAGATGAGCAAATAAGACAAAAAATTATCATCATGAACACTCAATTTCCCAGCCTAATTTTAATACCCTGATGAAGACAGCTTTTCTGTTGAAATGTTGGTTAATAGGTTATTGAATTATTGCATCTGAGCTCCTAGAGTGTGCGGCTCTCCTTTTCTTTTTCAAGTGTTCTACTCCGCTAGCCAGCCCCTCGCCTAAACAGGTGTGCGTTTCTTTCGGCTCCAGATGCGCAAGCTAGACAAAAAATTATCATCATGAACACTCAATTTCCCAGCCTAATTCTGTGAAAACAAAAATGGGACATTGATTGATTTATCATGACAAGGCCCCACTCTTGTCTCAAAGCAGCGTGATAACGCTGTCCCAATCATAATGGTGCTGGAATGATGGTTGACAGCACACGTCACATGGCTATTGCTTTAAAGTATTTAAAACGTTGGATGACTTTGGGAGTTTCAGTAAACAACAATATGATAAATGCCTTCAATAGCATTAGCCTACTTTATTCGTCATTCAGTGATATTCATTCCCACAGTAATTATTGAATGATCCATCCAGTTGTGGTTAAGAAAATGTGCATGCATAGTGGTGGGCTTTGTGAAGTGATGGGCAAACTGACATGCCTCGCAATGTTTAGAACTGCCACGAGGATGGTAACAGCCTAGTAACGGGCACTGCCTATTAACCATCATTATGAAGCATCAAATCTCATGAACGCCCATGGCTTACCCCGGACTTAGCTATGACGAGTCTTAAAGCCGATTTATGTTTGATCCAGGAAATGCGGTCTGGAGGTGCTGTGTGGTGCAATTGCGGTGCCTCCGTAGGCTTGCGGAGACCAAGTCTAGAGGCCAAATCTTGCTCTGTACGGTGATGCCATGCAAACTTGCACATTTTGGAACAATGCGGAGGGCTCCGTATAGCTCTGCATTGACATGATTGGTTGATGGTAGGTGGGGGTGGTACATCCTGTATAAACACAAACTCACTTCCTTGACATTAAACATAGAAAACTTTGACGAAAGTCTATCAGAACAAGTTCACAAATAAAATACATCTTTATGATACCTTGTGTAGGGATTTCAAAGACCCGAAAATGAGTTTGAACTCCTGGAAAAAGATTAGGGAGGCATTGGGGACAGATGCGGTAAAGAGTTCAATGGAATGCAGACCATTGGGGATCGAAGGATGCTGGATTGGCGCACATTCAACATATCTGATCTAAGAAAGTGGATATTTGTCAAATCCGTCACTGTGGTTACTAAAATCCGATTTGTATATATTTGGCTGTTTTCGCTGCTTTAGAAGTTGTAGCTTTTCAGGTTGAGAAGAAGTGACTGTTAAATGTTAACTCCTGTTTGTATATGCTGGTAGCATAGCTAGCATACAGAAATCGGTGTTGATAGTCGTGTATTGGGGTTGACATCTATACAATCATTATACTCCAATTTTTACCTCAACATAGTGTGAAATACACATATTAACAATAGCCTAAATGTAGGCTAATTTTGCTGGGGGGGCAAGGAGGAGATTCGGGATGGAGATGCAGGTGGGAAAACGGTGGAACCTTTTTACTTCATCTTGGCTGAGCTCCTATGTTCAGCACCGGGAAACGGACTCCAACATCTCAGAAGAGGTAAGGTCTTTTTGTTTAGCCAGTTGCTCGTAATTAGCTGGATGGCTATCACTACGAGCAGTGTGGTGCAGACCAATTTATTGGAAGCGCATGACAGCACCCCGAAGCTCAAGAAGCATGAATGCTTCTGCAGTGTCCGCATCACTATAAATGCTGTACAGCTACTGCAGAAGGCGGATCGGCTTTTATTTTTGGTTGGTGCAACAGGTGTAAATTCTGATCCCTAGCATTTAAGACCAACTTTTTTTACACCCAACTGGTGCAACCAGCCCCAGGAGACAGGTCTTCTCACGAAAACATCTGTAAAGTCCGAACGGTTCGAGCTAGTTTTGCTCTACGACTCCCACAAGCTTCACAAGAATCCTCAGAAGGTCATCAGGTGATTGTGTGATAAAAATGACTGGAAGTGAATAGGATCTTTCCACATTATAAAGGTATGGGTCATTCCGCGTCCTGAGCTTTCTTATATCTCTCAGATATAGGAAACACACTTCAAAACATACTTCCTTTTGATTGACTTTTTTACTATCAGTTTTGCTATGTATGACTGTGTTATTAATTATGTTTCTATAGGCTAATAGTAGTAAGGCCAAATTCAAAGTTTCATGAGAAAAAAAAAAACTATGTTTTTTTTTAAACCTACAGGGGTCCTAAAATTCTAAATCAAATAGCTAAATTGTGCATGGTATGACCATCTTAAAACAATTCCATACAGTATGTTAGCTTAGTACAGTAGATATCACTATCTAGAGGCTTAGACTCTAGAGGACACAGTCAGCCCTGTAACCCTACAGTGGAATTGCTGGATGCCTCGTTTGCGCTGTTGTAGATGGGACTGAGCCCCAGTCCCAGCCTTGGGACCTGCACAACAGTATTACTGAATTCCTGTGCTACAAGTTTATGCTACACTGTTTGAACCCTGGTCCTATTTTACCCCCAACCTAGCTACCAACATGCTGCCACTTGCTGTTATACTTACTGTATAACGCTTGCCACGTTTCCACTCACTAACAATATGTTCAAATATACAGTTACTGAGATTCCTATGCAATCGTTCAACTGAGCAAGCAGTACTGTATTCTGACTGTAAGTCATTCTGAATTACAAAACTTGAAATATATAAAAAGTAAATATACTTCTGTTTTATCTTCTATACAAATATAATGAGTTACAGTGCATGGTGAACAAAGCAGAAAGAGATAACAAGGTGACTTTGAATCTAGCAAGGGTGATATTCCATGAGCGTACACAAAGAGAAAAAAACATCCAATGCCTTAATAACCACAAAATGCATTTCATCAACCTCCATAATGGCTGGATTTTTAAAAATATCCTCCTACATAACGTTGTTAAATTGATTGAAAGAACCAGTAATGGTATGTGGAGAGGTAATAATATTACTTTATTTGTCTAAACAATGTCTGTCTTTATTGTGAGTAGTGATACAGTAGGTATGTTAAAAAAAGATGAAGATCTTCATTTCATGAAGCCTCGATTTCATTTTAGAAAAACCTTTTTACATGATTAGCTTTTTCTTTTCTTGCTGAGGTCGCTTATTCAGTGCTGAGTCAAATGCATTCAGTCATGTTCATACTGAAAATCCAGTAAAGTATTTATTAGTAGGGTAATATTTAACAATATGGGAAATTTGGGAAAGTTTTCACTGTCATTGGTGATTCCAATAACAATGGAGGGAGAGTGAACATTGAGATGGTAAACATTGTCATATAATTGTGTTTTTAATGATGTACGAACATATTTCTGCATGATTTGATGGAGGAACAAAATGATTTTATATTTTAATATGATTAAAATATAAACATGTAACTTGACATGAAGACAGGAATGAATGCAATACCCCCATACAAACCATGTCTTTTTTTGGTTCAAATAGGTCATATGATCTCCATGACAACAGTCGTAATGGTAACATGGAAATATATTAATGTAAAACCATGGCAACATTCTCCAATTGAATTAAGCAGCACCTGTGCACATTACAGAAGAAGATAAAAGACAAAAGGAGCTGGCTTGCGCTTGCCAAGCAGCTGTGGCTTTCAGACCTTAAATCCATGCATATTTCCTGTATGGGAATAATTTGTTTTCATACCTTTCTGTGCAGTGCATTACCGTGGCATTCAATGGTTTTGTGTGATATTTGAGCAAACAGATCTAAAATAGTAAAATAATGTGAATGGGGCTGTGTGTTAGTAATGTGTATTTGTTTAGCAATCAACCCGATATGAATGTCAAAGAGAGGGGTTTCATGATTAAACTAATTTGATTCGGTGTTATGTACGTGAAGAGAAATGTTAGGCAAGTGAATACCGTGGTCGTTGTGTGTAGAGAATGGTGAATAGTGTTGATGTGGTCTCTTTTCTCTAAGCTGTGGTGGGAGAGAACATTACATCACCATGCCATCAAATCTGATGGATTTACCCCCCTCCCTCCCCCAGATTCTGTGTTCAGTGGTAATGGCATTGTAACACTCTCACCCTTGAAAATGTTTGTGTGTTTGTGTATGTGTATATATGTGTGTGTGAGAGAGAGAGAGAGAGAGAGAGAGAGAGAGAGAGAGAGAGAGAGAGAGAGAGAGAGAGAGAGAGAGAGAGAGAGAGAGAGAGAGAGAGAGAGAGAGAGAGAGAGAGAGAGAGAGAGAGAGAGAGAGAGAGAGAGAGAGAGAGAGAGAGAGAGAGAGAGAGAGAGAGAGAGAGAGAGAGAGAGAGTGAAATTACTTTTAAAAGGATATTGTTGTTCCCACCTCTCATTGCCATATTTTATTAATCTATTAATTCAGTGTGCACATTATTATACTTTTTTGGGGGGTGAGATCTAAATATTGCTAATTTAACCATTCTCCTTTTTGTTTAAAATGCAAGTTTGTGCTGCTACAGTGGTATGAAAATAAAGACGTGTTCCAAATTAAACACCCCACCTCTATGTCATGGTTTGAACCATTTATTGGCGGGAGCACTGTGCACTGTTTGGATGCTGTAATTATTTAAGAGTGGACAAATGTGAGCAGGTAGCCTACTTTTTGAAGTGATTTGTTTGACAATCAGATGGAAACATCATGACTGGTTTTGTTCATGCCACATTAAAAGGTAATACATTTTTACCGTAAAAAAAAAGAAGGAAAAAAAAGAAGTGAGGTCCCATGATAAAAATAGACACCACCCCAAATGTCACGGTATAATTCGCACTCTGTATTCATTGTTCTCGCAGTGATGTTCAGCATACACGTACTCTGTCCGCCCTGTTTTTTACAATGAGACAATTCATGGCATAGCCTCACAGTTCAAGAAGCATGGAGAAAGCTTACATTTTTACACTCAAGGCAACTTGATCCAACGGAAAACTATTTTCTCCATCCGGTTTTAACATTGTGCAATGAAACCCTTTCCCGTCCAATATCCATTCTATGAATAGCAATACTGTATGTTTTTAACATTAAGTGAGCTTATATAATGCACTCAAGCTTCATGTTACCTTCCCTTTAATAGGCAAATTTCATAACAGCCATTTCATGACAGGAAGGTACTGAGTGAATGAGGGAAGGTGAAAAAAATCGAATGGCGTTTTCAAGCAATTTTTTCTAATAGGGTTTTCGAGCCTCCGAATCGGGCAGATAAATGCTACCAGTAGATGGCAATGTTTCAAATAGGCCTAACTTGTGCTTCACTATCACACGCTATCAGTAGCTAACAGGGAAGAAATATGAGGGCGAGCGCGAAGCATGAACGTGAACAATAGCTGTGAACAATGGCGACAGCAAATCCAACATCAGCAAAGGTCGGTCGCAAAAGGCAAAGCCCCGTATGGGATTATTTTGAGTACATTGCTGGAAAGGACAAAATAAAATGTATTGTAGTGCCAGAAGATGGCAGTGTGTGTGGAACAGAGATAAAAGGGAAAACTCTACCAACCTCAAAGTTCATCTGAATAGCACCCACAATGACTTTCAGGATAAAGAGAAGGTGAGACACCTTTTATTTTATTTTTGGAATTCGGTCAGGATTCTACTCCTGGTATCATATGAACAACCATAAGACTTGAAAAATGTGTAGAATTGCAGGAAATTAGCATTGCTTGCTGTTTGGGGTTTTAGGCTGGGTTTCTGTATAGCACTTTGTGACATCTGATAATGTAAAAAGGGCTTTATAAATACATTTGATTGATTGATTGATTGAATTAGCTTTAAAACCGCACAATGTTCTCTTCGCTCAATGGAATAATGTATAGAATTATGGAAATTTTGTTTTAAAACTGTGGATTTATCTCTGCCAACAAGAAGTGTTTGACCAGTTTAAACAGTTTGGGGTCACATGGGTTGCGAAGTGGTAGTTTCTTACTACGCCAATAAATGACAATATCCATTCCGACCTTTCCCACCTACAAATGTATGTGACCAAATAGCACTTGAGTACCCCTGTTATAGGCCTATAACACATAAATGTCTCTGAGCCTCCCTTGCATAAGGCTACTTTCTGTCTGGAAAACTGAAACTAAATAATATAAAAACAAAATAGAAATGTTTTTATCAAACTGAAATGGAATAAAAAATGAGTAAATCAAGTCTGAAAATGAACTGAAACTAAACCGAATTCATGGATCTACAATACCGTACAGTGGTTTGCGAAAGTATTCACCCCCCTTGGCATTTTTTCTATGTTGTTGCCTCACAACCTGGAACTGAAATTGATTTTTTGGGGGGGTTGTATCATTTGATTTACACAACATGCCTACCACTTTGAAGATGCAAAATATTTGTTATTGTGAAACAAACAAGAAATAAGACAAAAAAACTGAAAACTTGAGCGTGCATAACTATTCACCCCCCCCAAAGTCAATACTTTGTAGAGCCACCTTTTGCAGAAATTACAGCTGCAAGTCTCTTGGGGTATGTCTCTATAAGCTTAGCCACTGGGATTTTTGCCCATTCTTCAAGGCAAAACTGCTCCAGCTCCTTCACGTTGGATGGGTTCCGCTGGTGTACAGCAATCTTAAAGTCATACCACAGATTCTCAATTGGAATGAGGTCTGGGCTTTGACTAGGCCATTCCAAGACATTTAAATGTTTCCCCTTAAACCACTGGAGTGTTGTTTTAGCAGTATGCTTAGGGTCATTGTCCTGCTGGAAGGTGAACCTCCATCCCAGTCTCAAATCTCTGGAAGACTGAAACAGGTTTCCCTCAAGAATTTTCCTGTATTTAGCGCCATCCATCATTCCTTCAATTCAGACCAGTTTCCCAGTCCCTGCCAATGAAAAACATCCCCAAGCATGATTCTGCCACCACCACGCTTCACTGTGGGGATGGTGTTCTCGGGGGGATTCACTGTGGGGATGGTATTCTCGGGGTGATGAGAGGTGTTGGGTTTGCGCCAGACATAGCGTTTTCCTTAATGGCCAAAAAGCTAAATTTTAGTCTCATCTGACCAGAGAACCTTCTTCCATATGTTTGGGGAGTCTCCCACGTGCCTTTTGGCAAACAACAAACATGTTTGCTTATTTTCTTCTGGCCACTCTTCCGTAAAGCCCAGTTCTGTAGAGTATACGGCTTAAAGTGTTCCTATGGACAGATACTCCAATCTCCGCTATGGCGTTTTGCAGCTCCTTCAGGGTTATCTTTGGTCTTTTTGTTGCCTCTATGATTAATGCCCTCCTTGCCTGGGTCCGTGAGTTTTGGTGTGTCCTTCTCTTGGCAGGTTTGTTGTGTTACCATATTCTTTTCGTTTTTTAATAATGGATTTAATGGTGCTCCTTGGGATGTTCAAAGTTTAGGATCATTTTTTATAACCCAAGCCTGATCTGTACTTCTCCACAACTTTGTACCTGACCTGTTTGGAGAGCTCCTTGCCGCTTGCTTGGTGGGGCCCCTTGCTTAGTGGTGTTGCAGAATCTGCGGCCTTTCAGAACAGGTGTATAAATACTAAGATCATGTGACAGATCATGTGACACTTAGATTGCACACAGTTGGACTTTATTTAACAAATTACAGTTGAAGTCAGAAGTTTACATACACCTTAGTCAAATACATTTAAAGTCAGTTTTTCACAATTCCTGACATTTAATCCAAGTAACAATTCACTGTTTTAGGTCAGTTAGGATCACCACTTCATTTTAAGAATGTGAAATGTCAGAATAATAGTAGAGCGAATGATTTATTGCAGCTTTTATTTCTTTCATCACATTCCCAGTGGGTCAGAAGTTTATATACACTCAATTAGCATTTGGTAGCATTGCCTTTAATTGTTTAACTTGGGTCAAACGTTTTGGGTAGCCTTCCACAAGCTTCCCACAATAAGTTGGGTGAATTTTGTCCCATTCCTCCTGACAGAGCTGGTGTAACTGAGGCAGGTTTGTAGGTCTCCTTGCTCGCACACGCTTTTTCAGTTTTGCCCACACATTTTCTATGGGATTGAGGTCAGGGCTTTGTGATGGCCACTCCAATCCCTTGACTTTGTTGTCCTTAAGCCATTTTGACACAACTTTGGAAGTATGCTTGGGGTCATTGTCCATTTGGAAGACCCATTTGCGACAAAGCTTTAACTTCCTGACTGATGTCTTGAGATGTTGCTTCAATATATCCACATCATTTCCCTCCCTCATGATGCCATCTATTTTGTTTCATCAGACCAGAGGACATTTCTCCAAAAAGTATGATCTTTCTCCCCCTGTGCAGTTGCAAACCGTAGTCTGGCTTTTTTATAGCGGTTTTGGAACAGTGGCTTCTTCCTTGCTGAGTCGCCTTTCAGGTTATGTCGATATAGGACTCGTTTTACTGTGGATATAGATAATTCTGTACCTGTTTCCTCCAGCATCTTCACAAGCTTGATTTGCACTTTTCACACCAAAGTACGTTCATCTCTAGGAGACAGAACACGTCTCCTTCCTGAGTGGTATGACTGCTGCGTGGTCCAATCATTTTTATGCTTGCGTACTATTGTTTGTACAGATGAACGTGGTACCTTCAGGCATTTGGAAATTGCTCCCAAGGATGAATCAGACTTGTGGAGGTCTACACATGTTTTTCTGAGGTCTTGGCTGATTTTCTTTGATTTTCCCATGATGTCAAGCAAAGAGGCACTGAGTTTGAAGGTAGGCCTTGAAATACATCCACAGGTACACCTCTAATTGACTCAAATGATGTCAATTAGCCTATCAGAAGCTTCTAAAGCAATGAGATAATTTTCTGGATTTTTCTAAGCTGTTTAAAGGCACAGTCAACTTAGTGTATGTAAACTTCTGACCCACTGGAATTGGGATACAGTGAATTATAAGTGAAATAATCTGTCATTAAACAATTGTTGGAAAAATTACTTGTGTCATGCAGAAAGTAGATGTCCTAACCAACTTGCCAAAACGATAGTTTGTTATTAACAAGAAATTTGTGGAGTGATTGAAAAATGACTCCAACCTGAGTGTATGTAAACTTCTGACTTCAATTGTATGTGACTTCTGAAGGTAATTGGTTGCACCAGAACTTATTTAGGGGCTTCATAGCAAATGAGGTGAATACATATGCATGCACCACTTTTCATTTATTTTTTGAAATAAGTAATTTTTAAAATTTCACTTCACCAATTTGCACTATTTTGTGTTTGTCCATAATAAAAATCCAAATAAAAATCTATTTAAATTACAGGTTGTAATGCAAAAAAAAAGGAAAAACACCAAGGGTGTGCAAGGCACTGTATGTATGCATCATATTGCAAGCAAAATGCTATGATTAACATGATTCAACACCTAGCATGTAATGGCGATTCATATCAATGTGATATTTCAAACGCATATACCTTATCTACAGTAGCTTTATTAGTTTGCCAAAAAAAAGGAAATACTTTACATTAAGTTGCCCCTATTACTATGTAATTAAGACAGTAATAAATGTAGTAACAACATAGTAGTTAAATAGTAGTGGGAAAGCAGGTAGCCTAGCGGTTAGAGCGTTGGGCCAGCAACCGAAAGGTTGCTAGTCGAATCCCCTAGCCGACAAGGTGACAAATTAAGCACTGCACTTAACCCTAATTACTCCAGGGTTGCCATTCATAATGGCAGACTCTGGCTGGGACTCCATTCTCCGAGGGTGTCTCAGGGAGATATGCAAAAAAAACGCATTTCCAATTCAAACATGTGTACATGTGTCAAATAGGACACATATAAGAACTACTAAATTATTATTATTACATAGGTGTTACTATGTAATTACACGGTTGTAGTTATTACACAATTGTAACAAGGAACGTATAATTACACATCCACTTGCTGATGGTTATTCCATATGTGTAATTAACGATGTTACTACACATTTTCTTGTTTTACTATGTAACTAATGTCTTGTAATTACACATTTAAAAGTCACCTGTTAAATAATAACTTGAACAATAACTTGAACAAAATCTGACCTTGCTACATGTAACTACAAGGTGCCTCTACTATTGAATACACATGTATTAGCAGGTTTGATAAATAGGCTAGGGCCTGGTAACAACAATTGTAACAAGGCAATGATGTTGGGTACACCCTGTCATTAACTACCGGTAATGTTCAATTGGTTTACTTCTATGTTATGACATGGCTCAAAGGCTATTCCGATACAAGTACAATGCAGCTGCATAGGATATACTTGTAATTATCATGTACCTATTCAAGAGGAAGCAACTTATTGTGACGTGAAACCCAGTAGGCTATAACCTTTATGATTACTATATAGTTACAGTGTAACAACCTTAGCAGAAAATAGGCTGGCCAGCAGAAATTAGGAGACAGGAGAACATTAAGTATAACCTTTTTAGATTTGAGTTACATTGTAATTACAATGTTGTTACAAGGGATATACATGTATTTACAATGCAACGTAATGTATAGTGAATGTACTTTTTTTGCAGACACTAGGCTGGTCAGGAGAAATAACGAGACGAGAAAATGTTTCAGTTTGAATTTTCTTTCATGGATTTGACAAAGATTTATATTAAAACTATTCAAATTCAATTTCACATTCCAGACTCAAAGCAATAACTATTTTAGTTAGTAAAACATACTAACACAGGTTGGTAAAGCTTGCTAGCTAGCTAGCATTTCCCTATTTTTCACTAATGTAGCTAGCTAGCTACAGTAGCTACTGTAAGCACCGGTACAATGTCAACACGTTTATCCACTTAGTCAATAAATGTTACAAAATCATCATACAACTGATGAAACATTTATTTCACAATTTTGCACATTACAAACCTTTATAAACATGACAAATTAAGAGAATGGCTGCTATTCCACGTGTGAACCCTGGACTAGGTGCAGAACTTGGACTAGTCAATGCTTTTGATGTAATCGCCTTCCATGGATGAACAACACTGGAAAGGAATCACAAGAATTTGCACTAATGGACTGTGATAGGATTCCACAGGAATGGGCTTGTATTTAGCATTCAATGCTTGACCATGGCCATTGATGTGCTTCATTGGCCGCTATTAGCCGCTATTCTCTCACTGTAAGTGCTGGCCATTTTAATACACTGATGGACTTGGATTAGAATGTGATTGTACATGTGATTGTACATTATGATATCACAGGAAAATATTTAGTTTCAGTCATATTAGCATGAGAGCAATACTTAATGGATACAAGGTTAACATTCCATTCTACAACCATGCACGTTCACAGGTTTTATCCTGAAACTCTGAATCCAATGGATTGTCCTTCAAATAGATTAATTAAATTATTTCGCTTTACAGGCTTTTAACCCTATCAGTCCCGAGATCCCAGCAAAAATCGGCTTTTCATTTATCTGACTTGAGTTTGTGACAGCAACTATGTTATTACAGTATAATATTTTCTGGGATTTCCTATGATTTTCTATGTTGAAGAACCCCGTACCTTCTAACGATTCCTGTGTAGCTTGTGAGCATCATAGAGCAAAACAGGTTACATTTGCATGTTCGTGATAACTTTTAATAGTTTGTACCTCAAACCATTCAGACTCTACAGACATGTTTGTATACAAGACCCGGCCCGGGCCTCTTTGGAATCCACCCTTGTCTCACAAACACCACTCTAGAGCAGCCCCCGTTAATCACACAGACTACTGGTTGGTACTGACGGACGCAGAAGAAATAGAAAAATCATACGGTATAATCCAATCTGTAGCTCAAACACACAATGTGTAAAAGGGATTAGAAGTCTAAAATGCCCCGCCATTGCAGTTGGACTCATTGGGTTAAATGATTCAAATTTACAGGCTTTTATGTCAACCAAGGTATTACAGTATGTGCCAGAATGTGGAAACCCTTGGTGTAACAATTTAAAAAGATCCTATGGCTAAACATGTCCTAAAATCAAATAGAAACTCCCTCCAAAACCACTCACCCCTGATATACTGTATGTAAAACACTCCCTCCCTGCCCTATTTCTTCACACTGACCACAACCTTTGTACTTGTGAACATTTTAGGTAAAACATGATAGGTTAAACCCTGTAGAACATTTCCATTTTTTGGATCTTTGTAAAAGTCACACTGACAACATGCTCATTAGATGAATTGATAAACAATTTGTGTTTTGTTCTGTATTTATTTTAACTATTCAGCCCTAGCAAGTCTGCAAGGGGGAGTTAACCAGGGCAGAGGGGATTGAATTAAGCCCAGGACATGACCAAAGACCAGATGTGCCACATGCTGCCCCTCAGGTTAATATCCAGGATTTTTGGATTAAATACAGTACATCTTTAAAACACTGCACAAAGAATCGCTCCCCATTTACATGTCCCTATTCATTTCTCCTGTTTTTGCCCAATGAAACTGGATGGAAGCCAGGAATGACATAAGATGGTTTAACAATTGATAGTTTTTGTATTTGGGCTGTATGTATCTGTTCACAATCATTTGTCAACATAAATCACTGACATACATGAAGTACTTACACTCTAAACTATTAGCATTTTGTTAGAGTAATAGCAGAAAGTGTATTCCTATATCAAAATCTTCACATCTATAACACAATGCTTTTAGGTATTAACATGTTCATCCAAGTTACCTTAGTGGTTTTTTCTCTGGATGGAAACATATTTGATTCTGGCCCCTCAAAAGTGCTCTTAATTGCTCGCTTGAAAGGGGCATGATTATATAGATGTTCGGCTTTCTTTATATAAAAATGAATCATCATTCCACTGCTGAAATGATGCTGTGTTCTCATGTGAAAAATCCCAAGTGCTTTACAAGGTACTGACGGTAAAAGGCTGGGTCATATAGAAAACATGTTCAGATGTTATCTTATAATTTATCGTCAACTTAACCAATTCAGGGTTCTGGCATTACTGTAACAAATCCACGGTTAAGTGTGATTGTTGTCATAATTTTTACAAGCTAATGTCATAAATTTGTGTTGTGACTTAGGTTCTTTTCTGGAGATCTGGTGTAGTAGATTAAAAAAACGACCATACAATTTTTTTACCATACTATACGACCATACTATTTTTTACAAGTTGGCATTTTAATATGTGAAAACATTCAGACTGGTAATACACACTCCACAACGAGAGCTGAAAAGCTAAGCAATTAACGTAGTCTCTTCAATTTCCTTCAAATGAAGTGGTAAATGAAACGTGGTTGGACTGACAAACTGGGTCATTTTTAAAAGGAGCTCCTCTGTCTTTCTTCAGTCTCTCCTGCATGCAGAGGCAGATATTGCATCCCTACGTTATCAAATAAAGATTTGCCTAAATTTGCCTGTATTGAAGGTCGTTTTCAAGGTGGATGAGGATGACATAATGAAGACATGAGATCAGAGGAATTACATCATCTCTGTAATGTTCATGGATGTTTAACCTACTTCTCCTTTTCATGTAAAATTACGCAATGTATCAGGGGTAAAACCCCTACTGGTTTGAATATCTTGGTGGTTCAGATGTCAGTGGCATTAAGTCCTAAACCTACATCTCCTGCAAAGGAGGATGGGAGCAGTTGCGTGACCTTGTGAATGGAGCCCAAACTAGAGCTGCCTGGGTATATGGCAGTGGTAAGGCAGTGGTGGCTAGTGTCACTTTAAATCGGAGGACTGGCTCGTTGTATTGACTCATTGTAATGTGCCGTCTTCCCTTCACTAGCCTCCACTGGTGTATGACGGGGTCCGATAGAAAGCAGACAGAGGAGGGGACAGATTGATACAAATATCAACCTGTGTAGGAAACACAATATCCAAAGTTGACTGGAGAGACACTAATGCTCCTCCTCTCCTTCCATGGACATCTAACTGCAGAGTTATGAGTTATTTCAGCCTTTGTTTATACTATGTGACCAGAATGTTGACTCACTGAAGACTTCAGATTGGTTCCCATGCCCCTGTAGAACACACAGGGTAACCCGTGACCTTCTACACTGGGGTCAAAGGTCAGTTACTCTGCTCTTCCCAGGACTCCGGTCATGGCTAGAAGGGATCCAGCTTTTATCAAATTAACTTACGCAGCATGTTAGGAGAATTAACGTAGCAGGGTAGGATAATTAGGTTAAGGTTATAAAAAAAGGGTTAGGTTAGGGTTGGCTAAAGTGCAATTTTTTTAAACTTTTAATGGAGAGATTTGACAGTTTGTAGAGATAGATGTGTTGTAATATTTCCTGGCACCATGCACCCACAACAATGACATCCTCATAACACTTTGCATTAAACGGGCATCAGTGTGGCCAGAGGTTTTGGATAATGATATTGTAGGTAGAGTTTGAGTCAAAAGGCTTCACTCATTAGCACCCACACATACTGTTTAAAAGTATCTGTGCATGTGCAATCAGAGAAGATTAGCCTCTCGCTTTGTGCTCTTTGTTGTGGCGGTAGTCAGCCCAATACTGCTTAGTCGAGCACCTTGTTCCCTTGTTGTTCAAGCTGGGCTGAAACGCGTTTGGTACACTTTTGTTCCACTGCTAATGCTAATTTCGTATAGCTAAGTCTAGCTTTTTAAGGCACCCCTTATAAAGGGTTTGTAAAGTGTATATACTGTAAGTAGTTTATATACTTTGAACAGGAGCAGGACATTTTGAGTTTATTTGGGATCTAAATCAAATTAGCTCGCTAAGTAATTGATCCTGCTTCCTGGAACAGCTTCCTAGTTCCAGAGGTTTTTGATGGATTTGATGAAATATGTGTTACTCCAAAGCGTTTAGGTGACAAACCATACTCAGTATAGAACTCAGTGGGAAATTAAATAGAAGACATGTTCTAGGAATGTGCTGTTCTGTTCAGTACCTTGAAAAGACGTCAAGGGCAGCTTGATGTTGCCATCAACTAATTGCTCTGTGAGAAGTGAAATCACGAGTCCTGATGTTCTTGTGCAAGCTATAGACACAGACAGAAAACAAACAATTAAATGTAATTGTCCAACGTGCGCTGTGCTTATCCAGAACATTAAGTGTAATAACATTTTCAGGGCATCACTGAAATGTGCTGAAATGTCCATACAGTGTTATATCACTCACAACATGTGCCTCTCTTTTCACACTGTCCATTAATCCTTTTTGCAGATCTAAAGTACACACTACATAGGCTATGCATCCTTTAAGCAGATCTAAAGTAGACACTACATAGGCTATGCATCCTTTAAGCAGATCTAAAGTAGACACTACATAGGCTATGCATCCTTTATGCAGATCTAGCTAATTAATACTTTAGAAATATCCTATAAATCTATTATAAGTTGTAGTTTGTGTAAAGTGTAACTGAAAAACAAAATGGTGAAGCAAGAGTTTGCAATGAAGCAGCAGTTTGCAAGATACTTGCATTCAGGGCTCCCGGGTGGCACAGTGGTCTAAGGCACTGCATCTCAGTGCTAGAGGCGTCACTACAGACCCTGGTTCGATTTCAGGCTGTATCACAACTGGCCGTGATTGGGAGTCCCATAGGACAGCGCACAATTGGCCCAGCGTCGTCAGGGTTAGGGTTTGGCCAGGGTAGGCCGCCATGGTAAATCAGAATTTGTTCTTAACTGACTTGCCTAGTTAAATAAAGGTTAAATATATATATATAAAATGTCCGAGTTACCAAATCATTATACAGACAGTGGTGTGAGATAATGGGGCATAGTATGGGGCGGCATAGTATGGGGTGTAGAGTACCCGGTAAGAGCGTTGGGCCAGTAACCGAAAGGTTGCTGGTTTGAATCCCGAGCAACTAAGTGACAAATCTGTCGATGTGACCTTGACCAAGGCACTTAACCCCTCTGGATAAGACTGTCTGCTTAATGAATCAATTGTAGTATTATAATAACCTGTCTCAGTGAAGATGTCAACTTGATGAATATTTTTTGCATTATTCGGCAGAAGCAGTACTGCGAGCGAAAATACGTTATCCAGCTTTCATCTTTACTATTGTTTTCTTTCATTCACATCTTATTTTGTTTAGCATGAAAGTGGCTAGTGTTGTTTGTTCCATTAATTGCCATTGAGCATTCAGTAATTAAAGAACAATAAATCTTTTGCAGAAATTCGTTTCTCTTGTTTGGTTGCTAGCCCATCAATTGTGCTTCAATAATACTGATCATTAGCATTCGGTGGGCAGTGAAGGCTTCTGGGAAGGGAGCTCTATACATACAGCACTCCACATTCCATTCCCATGAAGTTATGGCACTGGGCCACGGGGTTAACCCTGTGTGTGCTGACAGTGGTAAAGCACATCTACACAGTCAGGTCCATACTAAACAACGGGCATGCACTATTGGGTCCAGAACGGAACAGGTCCACAACCAATCATAATCATCCTGTCAATATAACATTATGACATATGGCCTACTACAAATGAAATGTTTATTCAGATCCATACTCTTTTCATGTTTTTACTATCAGTAAATGCAAATCATAATAATTCTAAGGACTAGTGGGGAAGGATTGTTTTTTAATGCTGCAACCAACAATACATTGACAATAGGCACCTGAAATATTGACCTACTTTATATGAACATATAAACCATTTTGTGCATGGTGCATGGGATCTACAGTGGTATGATAATAACACAACACTGCAAAGTGTAATCTGTACTTTGCCTTGACATGATTGAAAGACAATGGTCCCATGGATAGGCAATTTCAACATCAAATGTGCATGCACATCACAGGACAAGGGAGTGCTATCCATCAAATTCAGTGAGCTGTCAAAGGGAGCTAGCTCTCTCAACCTTTCCCTATACATTTGCACTCAATTGGCCATGTAATATAGAGCTCATTTGCATATGTTGCACTCCTTTGAGAATGTAAAATGTTTATCACAACTCATGGCAGTAATCAGTAACGAGACCTAATAATCAATGTATTTATATTCATAAATGCTAGTCATTAAACATACGCCTATCTGTTATTGTTTTGATAAAAGTGGTGCCAATTGCTATAGCATTATATTATCTATATAAATGCAAGCAGAATTGGCAAAACATATAAAAATAATGGTGATCTTACACAACGCATAATAATAGCCAATAGCCATTCCCATTAGCCTACTTTTATAACACTTTTAACATTCCAAAGTCATTTCCCATGATGCCTTTTTGTTGTGATGCATTTAGACAAAGCCTCTATATACCATATAACAATTGTTAACTTCATAATCATTGCTAAAATGGGAAATAATGCAAACCCTCCTCTGCTTTCTTTGTCTGAAATAACATTGGGTGTTTTAAGGCAACATTGTTTTATCTTTTACATAATAAAACAATGCCAAGAGGTCAATCAGCTTTTTGCAGTAACATTTCATTTCAGCTGTTCGTGTCCTCGGTCGATGTGTAATAGCTGCTGTTTATACTCAAACCTTTATGTTTGTGTACTGTTTGGAATTCTATAGGTTCATAGTTCTATATTTCTATACAGAGGTTTGTGTTTAAGTGAACATGTATGTTGACGAAACCATGCATTGAATGCAGACTGTGGATCCTCATGCCTTTCGGCTTGGCACACTAAATAAAGCAAATGGAACCTTTGGAACGCAATATACTGTATAGGCTAATCTGTGTGTGCTTTATAATGCAGAGCCCTGCACACTACTACATTGCTAATCTGAAACGCGCAGTTGCAGAAAGGAGCGCGGTTGCCAAGGCAGCCACCAACCTCCCCTCCCCCTTTCCCTCCATTCCTCTTTCCCATTTATTATCAGCAGAGGTCGCATGGCATATGGTGAAGAACAGTCCAACCACTTCTCTGTCCTCGAACCATTGCCTGGAATCAATGCATGAATATGCACCTCCGTCACAAAGCCTATGGAGTATGAGAACAACGGGAAAAAACAAACATATTCAGAGGGCTCATCTTATGCTTTTTTAAATATACCAAGAGGGAATATTTTATTTCATTTGTTCTGGAGTATGCCTAACTTAATAGTATAACTAATCTGCATATGTGCTGTTATTTTTGTTCTACCGTTAAGTGATAACTGTTTTGGTTCTCCAAAGTGGACGCGCTCTAGTAAGCGAAAAAAGGACTGTTCATCACTAGGACGCGAGTTGGTGCAGAAGTTCGACCGCAAACGGATGTGAGGGAAGAGTGCACAGAGTGCACAGAAAACTCAACCCCTTTTTCTTTCTTTACTTCTTTCTTATTTTGTTTGGCTAAACAATAGAGTGAGTCAAAGACACTGAAACGGATTTCATGCCGTCAGTCTCGCAGAACCTGATATGGACGTGAGATTTTATCCTGCGCACCCGTCAAGTGTGGGTTCTGATCCAAGTTGTCTAAGCTCGTTGGACTTTTACCACGCGAACAAGGTAAATACAAAGTGCAGTCCTCCTAGTGCGTTACTGCCTAGAGGTTGAAGTCTACACATTTTCTCACCTGCCTCTGCTTCTTGATCAGCAGCCTGCAACATTTGTGCAATAGACATGCATGACATGTGGTGCTTAACTGAAACTGTATGTGTTTCCATTCCTTATTACAACAATTACACGTTTTGCGATGGGGTTCTCTGACAACCCACACCTCCACATAGCCTGAACCTGGTTCTTTTTCTTCTTCTACTTCTACTTTCTTCTCTATCTCTTTTTCAGTCAACATATTGGGCATATAATATAAGTATTCTAGGCTATAACATAACTATTTTGCTTACGTTTAGGCTATAATGTAACACACTTTGCATACCTGCTACAATTTGGATACCTGCGACGATATACTGCTACCATGTAACGTTAGCCTACTTGATTGCTGTTAGTCTACATTGGCCAGTCTACGCGGCATTTGATAAACCATGTTGCTGGAATCTTAATACTTTGCTCTTGCGCATATCCATGCACTTTGAATTTACCCTACGTTTGAAACTTTTCTTGTTCTAACCTTCTTAGAGGTCTAACCATCTTTTTTTAATCAGCTGGTAGAGTAGGGCTATTGCTCTCGTTCTGAGAGGCTATCCCGTCAGTTGAATGAGCATGTTGGATTTAAATAGGCTATTAGTCAATATTGCCCATATCTTTGATGATTCTGAGTCACAAACATGATGTCCCACTGTGAAATGAATACTAAAATGGTTTTAGAGCCAAATCTTTAGAAGCATATTTTTACATCCCACTGCTTCAGTTCTCGAACTGCGCTACTCTGATTTCACACTCACAGACTCACAGACACACTCACACACTCACAGACTCACTGCACACAGCCTATGTTCAATGAATATGCATATTATGGCAACTTGTGGTCATTCATGATCAAAAATAATAAAAAGCCTGTGTCAAATGTACAATTAAACAGTTCGTTGATATACTTTTTGGTTTTGACTATACTGCTCACATTACAGGCCTACTATAGCTTCCATTTTCAGAAAATCTGATCGGTTGAGGTCTGGTCCTGTGGGTGATAATGCTGGGAAAAGGTCTAATCTGTCAGATTTTCATCACATCCACAATGGCAACGTAGTGGTAGCCTAAAGCCTACTATGGCTGATGGAAACAACAAATATTTGTGCATCTAAAATAAATACTGTCTTCGTCAGTTTGCCTAATAGGTTACCCTGAGATGGGCCATTGTAGCCCGCAATACTCCTGCAAACAAGAGAAAGAGGAAGTGAACGCAATCATTCCGATATCTGGATTGAGTCATCATATCCATTAAATACAGATTAGGTGGTTGAAACTTTGGAAAAGCATTTGGGAATTGCACTAGGGCAATTCCATGGTAAAGGAATTACACTGAGGGTGATTTCAAAGTTTCACAAACCATACAACTCTATGCACAAGGACTACTTTTAAAAATGTACACACAAATTTGACAAAAACATTTACTTGAAGACGAGTGCAGATGAAAATCTTGGTAACAGATTTGCGGTTTGTGCTGTTGGTGCCGTCATTATGTTACCAAACTTTGCATTTGCACTGTTCTTCAAGTAAATGGGTTTTTGTATAGTTGTATGGTTTGTTAAACTTGGAAATCAAAGGATTTTGTTTGGCATACATTTTAAAGTGAAAAGTCACAGCATAATTCCGTTACTGTGGAATTTCACACTACTAAGAATTCAATCCAGTCACATTGAAAGGCAGTTCACAGATGAAAACCTGTGGAATTACTTAGTCTCTAGATGTGTTGTTCAATTAAAATTGTCTTCCCTGTAACGCACATTGCTGAGATTGCCTGCAATGACAAGCTCAGTCCGATGATGCTGTTACACACCGCCCCAGACCATAACTGACCCTCCGCATCCAAATCGATCCCGCTCCAGAGTACAGGCCTCGGTTTAACGCTCATTCCTTCGACGATAAACGTGAATCCGACCATCAACCCTGGTGAGACAAAACCGTGACTCGTCAGTGAAGAGCACTTTTTGCCTGTCCTGTCTGGTCCAGCAACGGTGGGTTTGTGCCCATAGGTGACGTTGTTGCCGGTGATGTCTGGTGAGGACCTGCCTTATAACAGGCCTACAAGCCCTCAGCCCAGCCTCTCTCAGCCTATTGCGGACAGTCTGAGCACTGATGGAGGGATTGTGCGTTCCTGGTGTAACTCGGGCAGTTGTTGTTGCCATCTTGTACCTGTCCCGCAGGTGTGATGTCCGGATGTATCGATCCTGTGCAGGTGTTGTTACACATGCTCTGCCACTGCGAGGACAATCAGCTGTCCGTCCTGTCTCCCTGTAGCGCTGTCTTAGGCGTCTCACAGTACAGACATTGCAATTTATTGCCCTGGCCACATCTGCAGTCCTCATGCTTCCATGCAGCATGCCTAAGGCACGTTCACACAGATGAGCAGGGACCCTGGGCATCTTTTTTTAGGTGTTTTTCAGAGTCAGTGGAAAGGCCTCTTTAGTGTCCTAAGTTTTCATAACTGTGACCTTAATTGCCTACCGTCTGTAAGCTGTTAGTGTCTTAGCGACCGTTCCACAGGTGCATGTTCATTAATTGTTTATGGTTAATTGAACAAGCATGCGAAACAGTGAAGCCCCTTTACAATGAAGATCTGTGAAGCTATTTTGATTTTTACGAATTATCTTTGAAAGACAGGGTC
Organism: Salvelinus alpinus; assembly: GCF_045679555.1. NCBI lineage: Eukaryota > Metazoa > Chordata > Actinopteri > Salmoniformes > Salmonidae > Salvelinus > Salvelinus alpinus. Next base: position 10,985,604 of record NC_092102.1, read on the forward strand.
CTGAAAAATGGACGTTTCTTTTTTTGCTGAGTTTATAAGAATGTACTGATAAAGTGTCACACCCTGGCCTTTGTTAGATATATTTTCTTGATTAGTTTAGTTAGGTCAGGGTGTGACATGGGGAATGTTTGTGTTTTGTCTAGTTTGGGTGGTTATATGGTAAAGGGGGTGTTGGGTGTAGTGTATGGGTTTGTGTTGAGTGAATGTGTCTAGGTATGTCTATGGTTGAGTGAATGTGTCTAGGTATGTCTATGGTTGCCTGAGTGGTTCTCAATCAGAGACAGATGTTTTTCATTTGTCTCTGATTGGGAGCCATATTTAAGGCAGCCATAGGCATCATGTATTTGTGGGTAATTGTCTATGTCTATGTTGAACGTAAGTAGTTTGTGTGTGCACTTGCGTTTGTAGCTTCACGGTCGTTTGTTGTTTTGTTAGTTTGTATAAGTGTTTCGTGTTCCGTCTTCGTGTAATAAAAAAGAAGATGTATTCATATCATGCTGCGCCTTGGTCCACTCTCTCTTATCAAGACGATCGTGACATAAAGCTATGCCTGAATGTAGACTACTAGACTAACGAACACAGTGGTGTGAAGCTGAGTATCTCAGAAAGAAAGCACACATGAAGTTGGCTAGGCTATATTGGAATGCTCCCAAATGTGTCTTTAGTTCCTTGAATCTCAGGTAATTATTTGAAATATTAAAACTTTGTCAAATAACAAAGTGAGATTACAATCATCTCACAGGTAACACTAACTACCTTCACAGACAACAGTTTGAAGCTGGTGTATAAAACCGAAAGTAAAAGACGCAAAAACTAAACTTAAGAACGGGAAGCATAGAAATAGAGCAATATGAAAAATATCTACCTGCTTCTTAGACTTGCTTTCAATGAGAATTATGAATTTGGTTGGGTCACCCAAAAAGTTACATATTGCAGATTTTAAGAGTTGCATCAGCCTCTCTAATGTAGGCCTCGAATGTATATCTAATCCCTCAGTGGCGATAGTCTTATGCAGACTCTGCTGCTGTGTTCCTCAGAAATGTTGCTACGGACCCTTTTAGAGATGGAAAGGAGGCAAATGAGTCTCATGCATGCTCATATTTCCATTAAACAGTAATATATGCCATTAGTAGACGTTTTATCCAAAGCTACTTCCAGTAGTGCATGTATGCGTTTTTATATGGGTGTCCCCAGCGGGAATTTAACCCACTGTCTTGACGTTGTAAGCGCCATGCTTTACTAAGCCACACAGGTTCACTGGTGCCGTCTTACTTTTTTGTTGCACACTTCCTGTGAGTGTGTGAAATTTTTAGAAATAGACATTGTGATCCCTGGTCAAACCTTAGAATGGTGAGGTGATTTGAATAAAAAGAGGTCCCGGCAAGATAGTTTGCTGTCTGCAGATTGTGCCTGTAATGTTCATCCTCAAGCCGAATCATATCTCTGAAAGTTGGGGGGGGTATAGTCAAAAAGGTAAACCCACAAAGGGTTACAAACCTTGTTATGGTAACTAATTAGTATGCTTACAAGACATCCATAGGAACAAGAATGGCATGGTTCTATTTCAGCATACAATTATTCGTTTTAGTGAGAATGCTCTTTTGAAAGGTATTTAAAGGTAATTAATTACCCTAAAAGGTTAATCAATAACCTTGCTATTCAGTTCAATTGACCATGGCACTCTCCATTATTGGTTGAAATGTCTTGATAAGAGAAAATGTGAAGAAAATTATTTTTTTCAGATTTTGTTTGAATATAGCCCCGTAGTATTGCATGTCACTTTCTCCATAATGTCTCTTACATCCTAAGGTAGCCATTTGACTTGGTGGAGCTAAACTTTCCACATTTGAGGGCAAATGGAATTCTGTGAAATAATCACAAAAGGGGCTGTTGGAGGATGAAAAGGGGAATTGCAAAAGAGTTGAGATACTGTACAAGTGCAGAGAAGCTCAAGCTCCTCAATCGACTCGCACGTGCCCATGAATAACTCAGACATGTCTGTGATAATACGCTCCCTTACTCTGTGGTGCTACCACAGCCTAGAAATAACATCAAACTTTGTAATTACTGCAATCTTTGTGCTGCTTTGGAAATATGAAACAGTATCACGTTTTAATATGGAATTGAACTGTATTTTTCTATTGTCCTCTACTGCCACTTCTAGACGTTTTTCTACAGATGTCATTATGTATGGCTGTCTATTCTGTCATGCTCTGGGAAATAAGGTATGCTTGTATACCTAAATCAAACCTGTGCAGTTGTCTTTCAGTTCAGTTCAGTACTACAGTATGTCGAATGCTTCAAGTGGAGCTGTTTCTGGCTTTCAAAGTCCCATAGTAAGCTGTTTATTTTAAAACTGGATGGCTTATATGATATATATTTTTCTTTAGCAAAGTATATATATTCCATAATATGCTGTATACATGAAACCTAAACTTGTTGATCAGAAGCATTTGCAATATTGTCAATTCCATTAGATGTTAGTCCTTGAAGGAGATCCTTGAAATAATACAAGCTATGGTACAATTTTATATCCTAGGGCAACAGAGTATTATAGCTATTAGCTAATGACAAGCTCTGTGTTATGTGGTGGAGGGAGAGTGAGCAGAATGGGTTGAAGTAATCAGTGCCACACAGCACATGGACAGCGAATGCATCCCAAATGGCACCCTATGCCCTAAAGAGTGTGCTACTTTTGACCAGGGCCCATATGGCTCTGGTCAAAAGGATTGCACTTTGTAGGGAATAGGGTGCCATTTGGGACCCAGCCAGTGTGTGCTCACTCCGACTTCAGCCATTTACTGGTTTTGCTGACTACGGCATCACAATCACAATTGATTTTCTAGCCTGTGAAGGGGAAGGCCATACATACATACCACAGTGTGGACACAGAGAGCACAGTAGGAACAACATGCAGTAAATCACACACCATTTGAAATCATCAATGGGCCAGATATTTTGCACACTGGAGCCACTGGATTGTTTTTGATGTGCAAGAATATCTTTAGTCCCCCATGCCATTATGAACCTGTTACTGTTAATAGAGGGCAATTCCACACAGAGTGAACTGGTTTTTACATGTAAAATGTATGTCAAACAAAAACCAATGATTGCAAAGTTAAACAAACCATACAACTCTATGCACAAGGACTACTTTTAAGAATATCCACAGACATTTTTACAAAAACACATTTACTTGAAGAACAGTGCAGATGCAAAGTTTGGTCACAGAATGACAGCACACACAGCAAAAAACACCATTCAAACCAACTCTCACACAATCATCTGTCTGCAGATAGCTAGAACCTTACCTTATAGACCCAAGCTCTCTTATTTTTCTAATTTCTCTCCCTCATGAGGAGGGAGGATAATGAAAGTTCAAAGAAGTAGTAACAAGTAAAGGTAGACCTACCAATTAGTTATGGTGTTTTTACTGATATCATTTTTTTTTTTAAAGTGATTAGAACTCATAATTATGTTACCAAATCGCTAACGGAATTACTGAAAAATCTGTAACGGCAATTGAATTGGCTACAATGGGAAATCATAGTAGTCACAAACCACAGTTGGGTCTCCTGTTACTGTCCTCCCTTCCACTGACATACTGTTATGTTCAACTCATAGTGTCTCCTGTTACTGTCCTCCCTTCCACTGGCATACTGTTATGTTCAGCTCATAGTGTCTCCTGTTACTGTCCTCCCTTCCACTGACATACTGTTATGTTCAGCTCATAGTGTCTCCTGTTACTGCCCTCCCTTCCACTGACATACTGTTATGTTCAGCTCATAGGGTCTCCTGTTACTGTCCTCCCTTCCACTGACATACTGTTATGTTCAGCTCATAGTGTCTCCTGTTACTGTCCTCCCTTCCACTGACATACTGTTATGTTCAGCTCATAGGGTCTCCTGTTACTGTCCTCCCTTCCACTGACATACTGTTATGTTCAGCTCATAGTGTCTCCTGTTACTGTCCTCCCTTCCACTGGCATACTGTTATGTTCAGCTCATAGTGTCTCCTGTTACTGTCCTCCCTTCCACTGACATACTGTTATGTTCAGCTCATAGTGTCTCCTGTTACTGTCCTCCCTTCCACTGACATACTGTTATGTTCAGCTCATAGGGTCTCCTGTTACTGTCCTCCCTTCCACTGACATACTGTTATGTTCAGCTCATAGTGTCTCCTGTTACTGTCCTCCCTTCCACTGGCATACTGTTATGTTCAGCTCATAGTGTCTCCTGCTACTGTCCTCTCTTCCACTGACATACTGTTATGTTCAGCTCATAGTGTCTCCTGCTACTGTCCTCCCTTCCACTGACATACTGTTATGTTCAGCTCATAGTGTCTCCTGTTACTGTCCTCCCTTCCACTGACATACTGTTATGTTCAGCTCATAGTGTCTCCTGTTACTGTCCTCCCTTCCACTGACATACTGTTATGTTCAGCTCATAGTGTCTCCTGTTACTGTCCTCCCTTCCACTGACATACTGTTATGTTCAGCTCATAGTGTCTCCTGTTACTGTCCTCCCTTCCACTGGCATACTGTTATGTTCAGCTCATAGTGTCTCCTGCTACTGTCCTCCCTTCCACTGACATACTGTTATGTTCAGCTCATAGTGTCTCCTGCTACTGTCCTCCCTTCCACTGACATACTGTTATGTTCAGCTCATAGTGTCTCCTGTTACTGTCCTCCCTTCCACTGACGTACTGTTATGTTCAGCTCATAGTGTCTCCTGTTACTGTCCTCCCTTCCACTGGCATACTGTTATGTTCAGCTCATAGTGTCTCCTGCTACTGTCCTCCCTTCCACTGACATACTGTTATGTTCAGCTCATAGTGTCTCCTGTTACTGTCCTCCCTTCCACTGACGTACTGTTATGTTCAGCTCATAGTGTCACCTGTTACTGTCCTCCCTTCCACTGACATACTGTTATGTTCAGCTCATAGTGTCTCCTGTTACTGTCCTCCCTTCCACTGACATACTGTTATGTTCAGCTCATAGTGTCTCCTGTTACTGTCCTCCCTTCCACTGGCATACTGTTATGTTCAGCTCATAGTGTCTCCTGTTACTGTCCTCCCTTCCACTGACATACTGTTATGTTCAGCTCATAACTGTATCATCAGGTGTTCAAAGTAAGACTGTGAAAACAGTCTGGAAAGCCCCTCACTCTCCCTTTCTCTCTCTCTGCAGGTCTCTCTCACTCCTCTCTCACTCCTCTCTTTCCCCAGTTAATGTCACCTCTCCCGGCTATTACTGACACCTTCTATGACACCTACCACCTATTGACACTAATAAGCATCCTCAACCACTGAGAACTGACCGACACCGGACGTCCATGAACTTTGAAAATTTGTTGACATTTGGTCAGGCTGAACTGGCCGGACCAAATCTGAACAAATCATAGCCGTGTATGTTTCACAAGTTTGGACAGTATAGTAGAGCACAGTAGAGAACAGTAAAGGGAAAAGGGAAAGGGGGATACCTAGTCAGTTGTACAACTGAATGCATTCAACTGAAATGCGTCTTCTACATTTAAGCCAAACCCTCTGAATCAGAGAGGTTGGGGGGCTGCCATAATCGACATCCACGTCAGTAGAGTAGAGTTCAGTACAGTACAGTACAGTAGAGCACACTAAAGTAGAGTACAGTATAAATTACTCAAATGTACTTTATTGTACTGTACTCTACTGAACATATTTACTTTACTGTACTGTACTGAACTCTACTGTGCTTTACTGTGATGTACTGTGATGCCCAACTTGTAATGTGGACATCTATGTTTTTTTCAGATCTGGTCAGGTCCAGACCAACCAAATATAGTCTTGTTTGGGGGCGCAACTCATTACAACAACAGCCAGCGTGTAGAACAATATCCAAATATGAAAAAGGAAATTGCATATTTGTTCCTTTGTGTACCTATTCAGGATACATCACCTTGATGATAATGATATTCATATCCATAATTTTCCATTTCTGTATAGTACAGATCAGGGACCCATGATGTAATTCCGTCACTCTAATTCCGTTACCGGAAGCAATTCCACTTCACCTACTGTGGTTCAATAACCAAATTAAAAATGTTCAAACTCAAGGTGTCTTGTCATAGCTGACACCCCATTCTTTCAGCACCTTTGAATCTTAATTCTGAGCAGATATTTAAGATTTTTTGTTAAACGTGTTCGCATAAAAAACAAGGAAGAGAGATTTTATTTTATTTAACCTTTATTTAACTAGGTAAGTCAGTTAAGAAAAAAATCTTATTTACAATGATGGCCTACTCTGGCCAAACCCGGACAACGCTGGGCCAATTGTGCGCCGCCCTATGGGACTCCCAATCACAGCCGATTGTGATACAGCCTGGATTCAAACCAGGGTGTATGCAATGACACCTCTAGCACTGAGATGCAGTGCCTTAGACCGCTGCACCACTCGGGAGCCCGAGAGCTTGGGAATATAGGTCAGTACAATACAATACAGTGGAGGAGAGTGGGGTAAGTCATGCCAAGGGTTAGTTGAGCCAAGTGGTGTAGTGGAGGGTATACGGAGGTATACACCGTATACACACTTGTTTTTCAGTAGGCATTGTGTGTAAGTCGCTCTGGATAAGAGCGTCTGCTAAATGACTTAAATGTAAATGTATACTCACTTCTTAATCCCCACGATGCGTATCAAAGTAGTGTAGTGGAGGTATACAACGTATCCATTAATAAGGCTGATGGAACAGATCAAAATGTTTAGCTTAAAATGTTGATAAACTATTATTTTCTTCACATTTTAAGTGCAGCAATGTGCACACGGCGGTAGGCCCTGAATGTTCCAAAATGCAATTATCAAGAAAAAATCTTCTTAAAAGCACTCCTCATTTGTGAGTGGGTTCATAGACAGAGATTTAAAAATAAAAGTTAGAAATTTAGAAAGAGGGGAGATCTTAAGATGCAAAAACTATCATGAGTTGCTAATATGACCTTTGGCTGCTGGACAATGAAAGAAAGTTAGAAGAAAAACAATAGAACAATATAACGCATAATGAGGAAGTCTTTATAAAATAATTGCCTCCATGTTTCTAAGGTGGGATTTTGTCTATAGGGTACTTTGAAGCAAGGTAAGACATGCCTGATAATATGAAGTAAAACATCCAGCTTTCAAACAAATAACGATCAGGAAAAATGTTGTGATGCTAATGATAGGCCTAACAGTCTTCTGTTAAATGTAGCCTATGTCTATCTGGCAGAATGATATCATAATTATTTGCATCAATCAAGTGGCCATTTTATTTGCTAACTCCCTGTTATATGCTACAGAAACACACAAAAAAACTAACAATAGTGCTACAGTTGAAATCGGAAGTTTACCTGTACCTTAGCTAAATACATTTAAACTTCGTTTTTCACAATTCCTGACATTTAATCCTAGTAAAAATTCCCTGTTTTAGGTCAGTTAGGATCACCACTTTATTTTAAGAATGTGAAATGTCAGAATAATAGTAGAGGGAATTATTTATTTCAGCTTTCATTTCTTTCATCACATTCCCTTTGGGTCAGAAGTTTACATACACTCAATTAGTATTTGGTAGCATTGCCTTTAAATTGTTTAACTTTGGTCAAACATTTCGGGTAGCCTTCCACAAGCTTCCCACAATAAGTTGGGTGAATTTTGGCCCATTCCTCCTGACAAAGCTGGTGTAACTGAGTCAGGTTTGTAGGCCTCCTTGCTCGCACATGCTTTTTTAGTTCTGCCCACACATTTTCTATAGGATTGAGGTCAGGGCTTCGTGATGGCCACTCCAATAGCTTGACTTTGTTGTCCTTAAGCCATTTTGCCACAACTTTGGAAGTATGCTTGGGGTCATTGTCCATTTGGAAGACCCAAGCTTTAACTTCCTGACTGATGTCTTGAGAAGTTGCTTAAATATATCCACATTAATTTCCCTCCCTCATGATGCCATCTGTTTTGTGAAGTGCACCAGCCCCTCCTGCAGCAAAGCACCCCCACAACATGATGCTGCCACCCCCGTGGCAGCATCATGTTGTGATGCTGCAACCGCTTCACGGTTGGGATGGTGTTCTTCGGCTTGCAAGCCTCCCCCTTTCTCCTGCAAACATAATGATGGTCATTATGGCCAAACAGTTCTATTTTTGTTTCATTAGACCAGAGGACATTTCTCCAAAAAGTACGATATTTGTCCCCATGTGCAGTTGCAAACCGTAGTCTGGCTTTTTTATGGCGGTTTTGGAGCACTGGCTTCTTCCTTGCTGAGCGGCCTTTCAGGTTATGTTGATATAGGACTCATTTTACTGTGGATATAGATACGTTTGTACCTGTTTCCTCAAGCATCTTCACAAGGTCCTTTGCTGTTGTTCTGGGATTGATTTGGCACTTTTCGCACCAAAGTACGTTCATCTCTAGGAGACAGAACGCTTCTCCTTCCTGAGCGGAATGACATCTGCGCGGTCCCATGGTGTTTATACTTGCGTATTACTGTTTGTACAGATGAATGAGGTACCTTCAGGCATTTGGAAATTGCTCGCAAGGATGAACCAGACTTGTGGAGGTCTACATTCTTTTTTCTGAGGTCTTGGCTGATTTATTTTGATTTTCGCATGATGTCAAGCAAAGAGGCACTGAGTTTGAAGGTAGGCCTTGAAATACATCCACAGGTACACCTCCAATTGACTGAAATGATGTCAATTAGCCTATCAGAAGCTTCTAAAGCCATGACATAATTTTCCAAGCTGTTTAAGGGCACAGTCAACTGAGTGTATGTAATCTTCTGATCCACTGGAATTGTGATACAGTGAATTATAAGTGAAATAATCTGTCTGGAAACAATTCTTGGAGAAATGACTTGTGTCATGCACAAAGTAGATGTCCTAACCGACTTGCCAGAACTATAGTTTGTTAACAAGAAATTTGTGGAGTGGTTGAAAAATGTGTTTTAATGACTAACTTAAATGTATGTAAACTTCCGACTTCAACTGTAGATGCCTGCAAACTTGAATTAAAGGGTAACTACACAAAACTTCTTTGATTTTCCCCAGACCTTAAAAGTGGTCTTCTGATATGGTTTACGTATTATTTTGAAGTTAGAACATCCAATTTTCTTGTTTTTCTATTTAAAAAGTTTGACTTTCAAGCAAAAACCTGAAGAAGACTCAGTTGGCAGCTTAATTCATCTTTCAAGAATAGGCCTACTATTAGCCTACTTGCACAGTACAGCTTAGGTTGGCCTGACTGCGAAAGACCAATATGGGATTCATCATTTTAGGTCATTCAGAGTGTATGTTACTGTTTGTCATGTTATTTTTCCCGCAGCGCCTTTTTTGGGGGAAATGTTTTCAAATTAGAGTACACCCACTTCTCCAGGCACCACTACACACATTTACATTTGACATTTAAGTCATTTAGCAGACGCTCTTATCCAGAGCGACTTACACACTGGTTGAGCTACACTTTGTTTCTAGTTAACCATACACAAAATGTATCATGTGACCAAATATTTAGGAAGAGGTCATCATTTCATGGCATCTCTGAAGGACGAAACCACATGGAAGAAGTGGTTAGCAAGTTAGGTCCAAAAAACTGATTTTCACACAGTCAAATGAATGTGTCTTATAGGTTTCATGATGTTTGCATCTAAACCAATGTAGATCGTTTTAAGACTTTGATACACTGAACAAAATTATAAACGCAACATGCAACATTTTCAACGATTTTACTGAGTTACAGTTCATACAAGGAAATCAGTTAATTGAAATACATTAATTTGGCCCTAATTTATGGATTTCACATGACTGGGCAGGGGCGCAGCCATGGGTGGGCCTGGGAGGGCATAGGCCCACCCACTTGGGAGCCAGGCCCAGCCAATCAGAATGAGTTTTTCCCCACAAAGGGCTTTCTTAAAGACAGAAATACTCCTCCGTTTCTTCTGCTGTCCATTTGGCTGGTCTCAGAAGATCCCGTAGGTGAAGAAGCTGGATGTGGAGGTCCTGGGCTAGGGAGGTTACAAGTGGTTTGCGGTTGTGAGGCCAGTTGGACGTACTGCCAAATTCTCTAAAATGACATTGGAGGCAGCTTATGGTAGAGAAATTAACATTCAGTTCTCTGGCAATAGCTCCGGTGGACATTCCTGCAGTCAACATGCCAACATGCACGCTCCCTCAAAACTTGAGACATCTGTGGCATTGTGTTATGTGACAAAACTGCACATTTTAGAGTGGCCTTTTATTGTCCCCAGCACAAGGTGCGCCTGTGTAATGATCATGCTGTTGAATCAGCTTCTTGATATGCCACACCTGGCAGGTGTATGGATTTTCTTGGCAAAGGAGAAATGCTTGGTGTGACATCCATTTGAATGTAAGACTGACAGATGAAAAAATGTAGGGCTGTGTAATCATTGCATAGAAGGTCTCCATCCAACTCATCTGAGAACAGGGATTGTTCCTATTTAAGAGTGAATGAAGCCAAGAAATAACAGTCAACTAATGGAATAATCCTTATGGAGGCCTCCTCAATCAGTACTGTGCATGTAGTATTTGTTGTTGAGTGCCTCTCTTTCTTTGTGTTGGATAGTGGGAGAGGGAGTGAGAGATTCAGAGAGAGAGAGAGAGAGAGGGGAGACTTGGAGAGAGGGAGAGAAAAAGGGATGCCTGTGCACTAATTAGAGAGAGAGAGTAGTACTCTGTTCCTCTGAGAGGCTGTTGGCATAATTAGGACCTGTCGGCTTGTTCCAGTAAGACTGCGTTAGTCAGAACAAGCCTCCCATGGGGCAACTCCACTGCACTCTAATTTTACCTGCAGAAAAGAAAGAACACCGTGCCAACGCCTGCTGTGGAGTAGGCCCCTGGGTGTTCTATTAAGCGTTGATTATGTTTGTTAATGGTTGCGAGTGCCAAGAAGTCAAAAGCTGGGGTTGTTAAAATGGATGCGCTAATAACGATGTACATCCATCACATTGGTTCAACTTCTTGCTGCAGGAGGACAGATGCATGGTCGATGTGATGAACCAATGTGATCCTGTTGTTCTATGTGATTTTCCTGATCACATAATAAGTAGGTATTAGGGATGCAAGGGCTTCATTTACACATGTAGCCTAATTCGGATCTTTTTGGGGTCTTTTGACCAATCCCATCAAATCTTTTCATATCAGATATTTTTCAGAGCTAATCTGATTGGTCAAAATACCAACACTGCCTGTGTAAATGCAGCCACGGTGTTTTGTAGTCTCATGAAGCCAATCTTCCAAATTGTGTCTCATTGACTTGACATTTGGAAAAGTGAGCTATTTCGTGAGGGAAGCCTGGGCTTCCGAGGCTAGGTGTTGTGTAGATCAGTGATTCTGCACAGTCCGATTTCAATGTAGTTCATTTCAAAGTCAAATAAGCATATGTACCAGTGTATGAACTTTCAGCGAGGTTTGCCCTTTTAGACCTTCCTTTTCTCATATTTGAGGTGATCAACCAACGAGGCAGATAATACGAGGGATGAAATGAATGAATGGGGAGGACTGCAAGCTGGGCTTGGGCTGTATGTATGGAAGAGTCTGTGAGCTGGACAAACATCCACACTTTTGTATCAGCCTCCTGAGGTACAGTATGTCATGTGCAAATAGTATCAGTGATGGCAAGCTCTTCATTTGGCTTAAAAGCCCCCCCCCCCCACTTGTTTTTTCATAATATCCTTTCCGAACATTATCAGGTGGGTATCAATGCCGTGTTTGCACTATGACCTGGAGGGATGTTATCAACAAAAAATGGTTTGATTAATTAATGATCTAGGTCCAAATGCAAACCAACAAACAGCTAGAGATTGGAAGAGGAGCCAGTTCAGTAATTTATCTAAGTGTAAAAAAAAAAAAAATGTTGTTGACATAATTAGGACCAGTCGGCTTGTTCCAGTAAGAGTGGAATGTTTTAGTAGTACGGCATCCCTGGAGCAAATTAGGTCTAAGTGCCTTGGTCAAGGGCACATCGACAGATTTTTTGCCTTGTCAGCTTGGGTATTTCAAGCCTACTAATAAATGGTGCCCACGATACTGTACATGCAATGAATCACAATGCCTTATAATCCCAGCTAGCACATTTGGTTCCTTGGAAGTTGTGGGAATGTACGTTTTTGGTTTCCCATTGATCTGGGAACGAAGCCATAAGTGTCCTGACCGGAACATTTAGCCTGTTCTGTGAATGTTTATTTTTAGGTTGCAGGGAGGTTCTGAGAACATTTTACTCGGGTTCCTTGAACGTTTTCCTAGGAGGTATTATTAACGCTCTGAGAAAGGAAATGGTTTTTGAATAACTTCCTTAAAACTTCTTTCAATAAGTCTTTTAATAACACTGCTAGCTTATTTTGGCTTCACTTTTTTGAACTCCAAGAACAGATAGGGCACATGGAAATTATTTTCCTTAGGCATTACTCATGATAACACATTACAATATTTATTGTGACACAGCATCAGTGAGATTTCAACGTAAAATCATCTGTTCTCTATCCATGGAATTAGTCCACTGCCACACCAGGATGGAGCTCACATACAATGTTTTTTTTAAGTATACGAAGCTGTTAATTTTAGTCTATTCCAACAGAACTCATTTCAGCACTCGTTAAGATCAGGTGTGGCTAATTAGTGGGCGAGGCAACACACCTGAACACACTTAACAAAATAGAGGATAGAGAGAGTTTTGTTGATGCTGAAAACGGAATGTATATGTTTTTAAATAACATTCTTAGAATGTTCTCTGAGCGTCACTAAAGTTTTCTTGTGTTTTTTATGGAAGATTTTCTTAACGTTCTGAGAATGGAGTATATGTTTTTAAATAACATTATTAGAACGTTCTCCAAACTTTACAAAAGTTTTCTTGTGGTTTAAATGGAAAGTTCTTAAGGTTCTCGGAACAATTTGAGAACATAACTTCAATAGAACCATGATAAAAAATTGTAGGAGACGTTATGTTGAAGTACTGAAATTCCCACAGTTAAACGTTGTTTGTTAACGTTCTTGGAACAATTTAAGAACATGAAACCTGTAGGAAACGTTATGCTGAAATACTGAAATTCCCACAGAAGAACTTTGTTTCTTAACATTCTCTGAACTATTTGAGAACATTATCAATGTAAACCATTTGGAGAACTTTCCTAGAACATTACCAACATGTAAATTAAATGTAACCATGTTTGAACTTTTAGGAAACATCCAGTAAAGTAATGAAATACTCTGAAAATATATATTTTTTGTCAAGTTCCATAAATGTGCTGAGAATGTTGCAAAGCCAAGAAACTATCCTGCACCATTCCCAGAAAGTTGTGGGAAGGTTGCAAAATAACCATAGGGCAACCACACTCTCACCAAGCTCTAAGAAACATATGGTTCTCAGAACATTATGTGCTAACTGGGATGTGTGTTATATTTAGTATCAGTCTCTTTCGGAAATCCATTGAGTTTATCGATCCCGTTGGTTGGTAGGTAGGAGATGGACCAGATAGACTGTTGTGCCTCCCTCTTATACGGGTCTGTGTCTCTTGCCTTGTTCCTGGTCTGTCAGGAATGCCTGAGTATTGTGTGTACTATATTTAGCTAGCAGATATAATTGCCTGTGCGAGGTGATGATAGCCCGCGTCCAATGAAGTCACTGGAGATGGGCGCCGGCAGCGCGACAGCGAGATCAAATCTGAGTCTCATTCTTCCTCATTGAGACTTAATGATGAGATTCATTCACAATGGGCAGAGAGAAACATTACAGTGTATGGCAGAGCTAAGCTGAAGCCATCTTTTTCTCACTGCATTGCTATAATGAAGTGGTGTGGCAGGAGAGAGAGAGAGAGAGGAGAGGAGAGAGACACACACAGAGAGCGACAGGGAGAGAGATGGAGACGGAGAGAGAGAGAGAGAGAATGAAAGAGAATGGAAGAAAGAGAGAGAGAGAGAGAGAGAGAGAGAGAGAGAGAGGCCCTCTTTGTCTTTGTTTTGTCCGGCTATTTAGTTTCAGGTTGGCCACAAGCCATCCTGTTGAGTGGTAAGAAAAACAAACAGAGGAAATAAAGTATGATTTTGGAAATGCTATTAGAGGCAACCGTGCTGTGCTTAGCTGACTCTGTTTTATCTGAACAACAGCAGGACAACTTAGTAAGGTTGTTAACACTGCAAACACAGGAAAGAGAACATCAAGCATCTTTCTTTTATAGAACAGTAGACAGTAGTGAATAAACACTGTCTGGAGCTGCACTTACTGGCATAACTCACGTGAACAGGGCCCAGTTGCGTGTGTGTGTGTGTGTGTGTGTGTGTGTGTGTGTGTGTGTGTGTGTGTGTGTGTGTGTGTGTGTGTGTGTGTGTGTGTGTGTGTGTGTGTGTGTGTGTGTGTGTGTGTGTGTGTGGTGGGGGGGGGGTCATAATATGTTGAGGATAACACTTTTAAAGGGGTTTAGGGTCCAACTCTCTCAATTTAATTTACTGAACTGTATGGTACCCAGTAATCATATGGCAAACATGCGTCTTACTTTCTTGATTCCTTTCCTTCATAAACAGTGTAACCATGATGCCTGAAGTCAATATGATCTTTGGTGGGATTTGCTAGACTGCACAGGTCTGAAAATACACAGAAGACTGGCTCTGTCAAGTCTAGCGTACTATAGAAGAAAATAGGCTGCTGATGAATTGGACCTCTTCACTCTTACTGTAGATTATCATTTTCTAAAAGCCCCATATAGAGGTTATATAAACATAATAACTGTCATACTTTGGCTCGTTGAGTATCAATGATTGAATGAAGAGCCAAGATAATCGGAAGGCCCATGAAATAAGAATGTTTGATTTTGGCATTTTATCTGAAATAACAAGTCAATAATGGTAATATTGTCAGAAAATAGGAAGACACTTTGTTTACTGATTGGCCTTTTCTCTCCAATGTTGTAGTTAGGCGCTCATTGAAAATAAAGCACCAGGGTCCGAGTGCATAAAGTGTCTCAGAGTAGGATTGGTGATCTAGGATCTCTCTATATAATATTATTCATTGCGATCTAAAAGACAAAACTGATCCTAGATCAGCAATCTTTCTCTGAGATGCCTTGTAGATACGGGCCCAGGTCTCCCCTATTAATATAATTTAAATCACTATGATCTAAAAGGGAAAACTGATCCTAGATCAGCACTCCTATAGTAAGACACTGTTTGAATATGGGCCCAAGTGGCTCTTGTCGTAAACAGGAGCAAATGTTTGTGGTCCCAAAGGTCATGTGATATCAAGTGAAACTGAATGAAGCCAACAGAGCCAACAGAGACATCGTCGTCATGTTTTATTAAATGAGGTAACGCGGGCTAATCTCTGGCTCAGGTTACCCAGTGCTTTGTGGGTAATTAGAGATCATGTTGTACGCCTAGCTCGCTGAAAAATGACACCCCTCTCCTCCCTAATCTCGTTCCCCCTTCTCTCTCATCCACCTCCCTCCGCTTTTCATTGAACGGCATGCATCCCATAAACTGGCACCATCTGAGACCAAAAACAAACAAACAACCATGTACCTACCTGTAGGTGCTTCAAAAGTAGTGGCTGTACAGTGTACAGTATGAGTCAATTGCAAGAAGATTTGTACATTTGCCTACGTGCACAAAATTCAACTCGAGGAAGTTGCCGTAAACCCCTGCGGTTTGTTTTGTGTAACTTGTTAGATGAATGACTAATGCGTTCACTCTTACCCAAACAATGGCACTTGATACAGTGTGCCCTTGGTTTTCACATAGGACATCAGACCACTGTTGCTTTCTTACCAAAATGCTGACTTGTCATTTATAGTACAAAGCACACTAGGGAAATTCTCAAAACGCTCACCTAAAATAATTACCAACACACAGTATTCCTAATGCATTATATATTCACGAGTACTTGGGCCTAGCTATCTCTTTTTTCTCCTTGTCAAATCTGTAGAAAGTTATTAGAAACTGGTCATGTTAAGGACCACAGGGGGCTATTCTATTAGAGCAGGTGTTACAATAGAGTTGATATGATTCCCAGGTTGCCCAATTAGAACTGTACATTTCAGACAATTTATGGTGCTAATACACACACACACACACACACTCCATAGTGCTGCAAGGCACTCCATTTCCTCTCCCCTGCTCTGACAACATAGGAATATATAATGGGATGTGATGGAGTCATGTGACCACTCATGGCTACTAGGCTATGTGCCTCTATTGCTTGCTTGAAGATAAGATTAGTCAAGTATTACATAAACTAGGCAAAATAATAATACCTAATGTTATCTAACATTGTAGGAACCTTCAATGTTTGCTGGGCTTGCTAGCTAACCTTGTTGTTCCCCATTCCCAAACTGTGAATGGACACTTGACGATGCAGCGTCGCCAAGTATTCTCAGTGTGACCCGATGTGGTTCCATTGATGATGCAGCGTCGCCAGGTATTCTCATTGTGACCCAGTGCAGTGCCACTGACTGTGTGATTTCCACATGAGACTGTAATTAAGTCATCTCAGATCCTCGAGCACACGAGTCGTGCACCGAGCTGAGACCAATCTGGTGCTAATTGTCTTGAGTTTTAATTTATAATGGAATAAGGACCAGAGGGAACAGAGCTTAATGAAGTGCAGTCTGCGTTTGTGTGTCTTTATTTCACTCTTCTGTGTTCTTATCTGTTCAGCTGCTCCAGAGCTTAAGATCGACTGACTCCATATCACTTTAAGGCGTTTACTTTCATTACTACTTCATCATCTGTCTTAATTCCACACAAAAAAAAACGGAGGATTTTATTAGACTTCTGAATTCTTTTACATAGGTGGATTTGTTGTGTTCAAGAACTTGTATTCCATTATCAGTGATAGACTGATAGTAACGGTGTTCCTTTCAATATAATGCTTTTTAGTTGTTCCAAAGCTAATTTCTTAGTTGTCTTAGTTGTTGTGCTTTTCATCTGTGTTGAATAATTTCATTTGCTACAGTAGGAACGAGGGTACAGGGTAAGGAAGGTGGCCTGCCCCACCTTGGTAATTGAATGGCAGGGGAAACACTTTAAAAGTCAAAAGTGCAATGTTGGATGATCTGGGCCATAACCGAAGCCTATTTTATTTCTTTATTAAGCGGACACTCCAGTTTGTAATAATTTAAAAAGCCAAATGTTGTATTTTCTCTCCATTTGATATGAATATGACTTCAGTTTTCGTAAGGTAATAATGAGAGAGGTAGAACAAACAATAGCAAGCTATAAAAATCTAACGGGTAGTTTGAACAAACCTTACAGTTGAGCAAAGTTTAGTCTTTTATAAAATAAATGATACAAGCGTCCTTCTTCCTTGCCGTTGCGAACTTAATGGCCAAAAGCAAAATAATGCCAATTAAAATAGCCTGTCAATAGCAATAAGAGAAGTTAAAGTTAAAGTTATGAAGAGTATTTCACAAATAAATAAAAAACTGTTTAATGTTAAAGTTTCAGCTTACAAATGGGAACAATTGTAAAAGTCAAGAGTCTAGTAGATGATTCTCTATCACACAGTAACGTAGTCAGAAATGTGTTGGTGTATGGACCTGCCGAAATTTGGGTGGAACGGAATTGAAGCACTCAAATCATTATTCAATCAATCAATCAAATGTATTTATAAAGCCCTTCTTACATCAGCTGATGTCACAAAGTGCTGTACAGAAACCCAGCCTAAAACCCCAAACAGCAAGCAATGCAGGTGTAGAAGCTAGAGGTCGACCGATTATGATTTTTCAACGCCGATACCGATACCGATTATTGGAGGACCAAAAAAGGCCGATACCGATTAATCGGACGATTTTTATTTATTTATTTGTAATAATGAAAATTACAACAATACTTAATGAACACTTATTTTAACTTAATATAATACATCAATAAAATCAATTTAGCCTCAAATATATAATGAAACATGTTAAATTTGGTTTAAATAATGCAAAAACAAAGTGTTGGAGAAGAAAGTAAAAGTGCAATATGTGCCATGTAAGAAAGCTAAAGTTTAAGTTCCTTGCTCAGAACATGAGAACATATGAAAGCTGGTGGTTCCTTTTAACATGAGTCTTCAATATTCCCATGTAAGAAGTTTTAGGTTGTAGTTATTATAGGAATTATAGGACTATTTCTCTCTATACGATTTGTATTTCATATACCTTTGACTATTGGATGTTCTTATAGGCACTTTAGTATTGCCAGTGTAACAGTATAGCTTCCATCCCTCTCCTCGCTCCTACCTGGGCTCGAACCAGGAACACATCGACAACAGCCACCCTCGAAGCAGCATTACCCATGCAGAGCAAGGGGAACAACTACTCCAACTCTCAGAGCGAGTGACGTTTGAAACGCTATTAGCGCGCACCCCGCTAACTAGCTAGCCATTTCACATCGGTTACACCAGCCTAATCTCGGGAGTTCATAGGCTTGAAGTCATAAACAGCGCAATGCTTAAAGCATTGCGAAGAGCTGCTGGCAAACGCACGAAAGTGCTGTTTGAATGAATGCTTACGAGCCTGCTGGTGCCTACCATCGCTCAGTCAGACTGCTCTATCAAATCATAGACTTAATTATAACATAATAACACACAGAAATACGAGCCTTTGGTCATTAAAATGGTCGAATCTGGAAACTATCATTTCGAAAAGATTTTTTAAATTCTTTCAGTGAAATACGGAACCGTTCCGTATTTTATCTAACGGTTGGCATCCCTAAGTCTAAATATTGCTGTTACATTGTACAACCTTCAATGTTATGTCATAGTTATGTACAATTCTGGCAAATTAATTACGGCCTTTGTTAGGAATAAATGGACTTCACACAGTTCGCAATGAGCCAGGCGGCCCAAACTGCTGCATATACCTTGACTGCTTGCACAGAACGCAAGAGAAGTGACACAATTTGCCTAGTTATAAGAAATTCATGTTAGCAGGAAATATTAACTAAATATGCAGGTTTAAAAATATATACTTGTGTATTGATTTTAAAGAAAGGCATTGATGTTTATGGTTAGGTACATTGGTGCACCGACAGTGTTTTTTTCCCAAATGCGCTTGTTAAATCAGGCTGTCATTCAATGAAAAACGCAGGACACGCTAGATAAACTAGTAATATCATCAACCATGTGTAGTTAACTAGTGATTATGTTAAGATTGATTGTTTTTTATAAGATAAGTTTAATGCTAGCTAGCAACTTACCTTGGCTTCTTGCTGCCCTCGAGTAACAGGTAGTCAGCCTGCCACGCAGGCTCCTCGTGGAGTGCAATGTAAGGCAGGTGGTTAGAGCGTTGGACTAGTCAAATCAAATCAAATGTATTTATATAGCCCTTCTTACATGAGCTGATGTCTCAAAGTGCTGTACAGAAACCCAGCCTAAAACCCCAAACAGTAAGCAATGCAGATGTAGAAGCACGGTGGCTAGGAAAAACTCCCTAGGAAGAAACCTAGAGAGGAACCAGGCTATGAGGGGTGGCCAGTCCTCTTCTGGCTGTGCCGGGTGGAGATTATAACAGAACATGGCCAAGATGTTCAAATGTTCATAAATGACCAACATGGTCAAATAATAATAATCACAGTAGTTGTCGAGGGTGCAGCAAGTCAGCACCTCAGGAGTAAATGTCAGTTGGCTTTTCATAGCCGATCATTAACAGTATCTCTACCGCTCCTGCTGTCTCTAGAGAGTTGAACACAGCAGGTCTGGGACAGGTAGCACATCCGGTGAACAGGTCAGGGTTCCATAGCCGAGGGCAGAACAGTTGAAACTGGAGCAGCAGCACGGCCAGGTGGACTGGGGACAGCAAGGAGTCATCAGGCCAGGTAGTCCTGAGGCATGGTCCTAGGGCTCAGGTCCTCCGAGAGAGAGAGAGAGAGAGAAAGAAAGAAAGAAAGAAAGAAAGAAAGAAAGAAAGAAAGAAAGAAAGAAAGAAAGAAAGAAAGAAAGAAAGAAAGAAAGAATTAGAGAGAGCATACTTACATTCACACAGGACACCGGATAAGACAGGAGAAATACTCCAGATATAACAGACTGACCGTAGCCCCCAGACGCATACACAACTGCAGCATAAATACTGGAGGCTGAGACAGGAGGGGTCGGGAGACACTGTGGCACCGTCCGACGATACCCCCGAACAGGGCCAAACAGGCAGGATATAACCCCACCCACTTTGCCAAAGCACAGCACCCAAACCACTAGAGGGATATCTTCAACCACCAACTTACCATCCTGAGACAAGGCCGAGTATAGCCCACAAAGATCTCCGCCACGGCACAACCCAAGGGGGGTGCCAACCCCGACAGGAAGATCACGTCAGTGACTCAACCCACTCAAGTGAAGCACCCCTCTTAGGGACGGCATGGAAGCGCACCAGTAAGCCAGTGACTCAGCCCCTGTAATAGGGTTAGAGGTAGAGAATCCCAGTGGAGAGAGGGGAACCGGCCAGGCAGAGACAGCAAGGGCGGTTCGTTGCGCCAGTGTCTTTCCGTTCACCTTCACACTCCTGGGCGAGACTAAACTCAATCATTGGACTAACTGAAGAGATGAGTCTTCAATAAAGACTTAAAGGTTGAGACCGAGTCTGCGTCTCTCACATGGATAGGCAGACCATTCCATAAAAATGGAGCTCTATAGGAGAAAGCCCTGCCTCCAGCTGTTTGCTTAGGAATTCTAGGGACAGTAAGGAGGCTTGCGTCTTGTGACCGTAGCATACGTGTAGGTATGTACGGCAGGACCAAATCGGAAAGATAGGTAGGAGAAAGCCCATGTAATGCTTTGTAGGTTAGCAGTAAAACCTTGAAATCAGCCCTTGCCTTAACTTCTTTGGGACAGGGGGCAGTATTGATTAGCTTGGATAAAAAGGTGCCCAGAGTAAACTGCCTGCTACTCAGTCCTAAAAGCTAGAATATGCATATTATTAGTATATGTGGATAGAAAACACTCTGAAGTTTCTAAAACTGTTTGAATGATGTCTGTGAGTATAACAGAACTCATATGGCAGGCAAAAACCTGTGAGAAAATGCAACCAGGAAGTGGGAAATGTGAGGTTTGTAGTTTTTAACTCTTTGCCTATCCAAGATACAGTGGAAATGGGGTCATATTGCACTTCCTACGGCTTCCACTAGATGTCAACAGTCTTTAGAACCTTGTTTGATGCTTCTACTATAAGGGAGGGGGGAATGAGAGGGGATTGAGTCAGAGGTCTGGCAGAGTGCCACGAGCGCATTCACATGAGAGGTAGCTTGCGTTCCATTGCATTTCTGAAGACAAAGGAATTCTCCGGTTGGAACATTATTGAAGATTTATGATAAAAACATCCTAAAGATTGATTCTATACTTAGTTTGACATGTTTCTACGAACTGTAATATGACTTTTCGTCTGAACTTTCGCCTGGACCTGCCAGCGCGTCATCAGTTTGGATTGTGTACTAAACGCTATATATTTTACCTCTTGGTGATGTCATTCGGAAACATAATGTTAACGTTCACTGCTATGCGGATGACACACAGCTGTACATTTCGATGAAACATGGTGATGCCCCAAATTGCCCTCCCTGGAAGCCTGTGTTTCAGACATAAGGAAGTGGATGGCGGGAAATATTCAACTTTTAAACTCGGACAAAACAGAGATGCTTGTTCTAGGTCTCAAGAAACAAAGAGATCACTGTTGAATCTGACAATTAATCTTGATGGTTGTACATTCATCTCAAATAAAACTGTGAAGGACCTCGGCATTACTCTGGACCCTGATCTCTCTTTTGACGAACATATCAAGACTGTTTCAAGGACAGCTTTTTTCCATCTACGTAATATTAAAAATAAATATGAAACTTTCTGTCCAAAAATGATGCAGAAAAATGTATCCATGCTTTTGCCACTTCTAGGTTAGACTACTGCAATGCTCTACTTTCCGGCTACCCGGATAAAGCACTAAATAAACTTCAGTTAGTGCTAAACAAGGCTGCTCGAATCTTGACTAGAACACCAAAATTTGATCATATTACTCCAGTGCTAGCCTCTTTACACTGGCTTCCTGTTAACCTTTCTGGGATATGTGGGATGCTAGGTATGTCCTGCCGTACATACCTACACGTATGCTACGGTCACAAGACGCAGGCCTCCTTACTGTCCCTAGAATTCCTAACAAATGACAAACAAAAGGAGGTATTTGCACATAAATGATGGACTTTATCGAACAAATCAAACATTTATTGTGGAACTGGGATTCCTGGGAGTGCATTCTGATGAAGATCATCAAAGGTAAGTGAATATTTATTATGCTATTTCTGACTTTGTTGACTCCACAACATGGAGGGTATCTTTTTGGCTTGTTTGGGCTCTGAGCGCTGTACTCAGATTATTGCATGGTGTGCTTTTTCGGTAAAGCTTTTTTGAAATCTGACACAGCGGTTGCATTAAGGAGAACTTTATCTAAAGTTTCATGCATAACACATGTATTTTCATCAACATTTATGATGAGTATTTCTGTAAATTGATGTGGCTCTCTGCAAAATCACCGAATGTTTTGGAAGCAAAACATTACTGAACGTAACGCGCCAATGTAAACTGAGATTTTTGGATATAAATATGAACTTTATCGAACAAAACATACATGTATTGTGTAACATGAAGTCCTATGAGTGTCATCTGATGAAGATCATCAAAGGTTAGTGATGAATTTTATCTCTATTTCTGCTTTTTGTGACTCCTCTCTTAGGCTGGAAAAATGGCTGTGTTTTTATGTGGCTATGTACTGACCTAACATAATCGTTTGGTGTGCTTTCGTCGTAAAGCCTTTTTGAAATCTGACATGTTGGCTGAATTCACAACAAGTGTAGCTTTAATTTGGTGTATTGCATGTGTGATTTCATGAAAGTTTAATTTTTTATAGTAATTTATTTGAATTTGGCGCTCTGCATTTTCACTGGATGTTGGCCATGCGGGACGCTAGCGTCCCACATATCCCAGAAAGGTTAACAGGAAGCCAGTGTAAAGAGGCTAGTTCTGGAGTAATATGATCAAATTTTGGGGTTCTAGTCAAGATTCGAGCAGCCGTGTTTAGCACTAACTGAAATGTATTTAGTGCTTTATCCGGGTAGCTGGAAAGTAGAGCATTGCAGTAGTCTAACCTAGAAGTGGCAAAAGCATGGATACATTTTTCTGCATCATTTTTGGACAGAAAGTTTCATATTTATTTTTAATATTACGTAGATGGAAAAAAGCTGTCCTTGAAACAGTCTTGATATGTTCGTCAAAAGAGAGATCAGGGTCCAGAGTAATGCCCGAGGTCCTTCACAGTTTTATTTGAGACGACTGTACAACCATCAAGATTAATTGTCAGATTCAACAGAAGATCTCTTTGTTTCTTGAGACCTAGAACAAGCATCTCTGTTTTGTCCGAGTTTAAAAGTTGAACATTTGCCGCCATCCACTTCCTTATGTCTGAAACACAGGCTTCCAGGGAGGGCAATTTGGGGCATCACCATGTTTCATCGAAATGTACAGCTGTGTGTCATCCGCATAGCAGTGAACGTTAACATTATGTTTCCGAATGACATCACCAAGAGGTAAAATATATAGTGAAAACAATAGTGGTCCTAGAACAGAGCCTTGAGGAACTCCAAAATGTACAGTTGATTTGTCAGAGGACAAACCATCCACAGAGACAAACTGATATCCTTCCGACAGATAAGTTCTAAACCAACCCAGAACTTGTCCGTGTAGACCAATTTGGGTTTCCAATCTCTCCAAAAGAAAGTGGTGATCGATGGTATCAAAAGCAGCACTAAGGTCTAGGAGCACGAGGACAGATGCAGAGCCTCGGTCTGACGCCATTAAAAGGTAATTTACCACCTTCACAAGTGCAGTCTCAGTGCTATGATGGGGTCTAAAACCAGACTGAAGCGTTTCGTATACATTGTTTGTCTTCAGGAAGGCAGTGAGTTGCTGCGCAACAGCTTTTTGTAAAATTTTTGAGAGGAATGGGAGATTCGATATAGGCCGATAGTTTTTTATATTTTCATATATTTTCTGGGTCAAGGTTTGGCTTTTTCAAGAGAGGTTTTATTACTGCCATTATTACATGATCATTAAAAGCGTATAGGCCACCTTACTACTGTGCTATGTATCAAACAATAATTTATTTACAATGTCAATTCATGGCTCCTATGTAGGCTGTGAGTCTACACAATACACAATAAAGTAAAGGATAGAACTAGATCATAATGCCATGCATGACATTGCACAGTTCACAATAGGGTCAGCAGCCTCTCAGTTTTACTGGATCCCATCCAGGATATCAGTGTACACATACAGTATATCCTTTCTAGCGCAGGCGTTCCGCTAGCGGAACCCCTCGACAACATTCCGCTGAAAAGGCAGCGCGGGAAATTAGCGTGTTCTGCCCAGTAATCCATCTTCATGAGCACTACGTCCAGACAAAAACTCAAAAAGTTCCGTTACAGGTCGTAGAAACATGTCAAACGATGTATGGAATCAATCTTTAGGATGTTTTTAACATAAAACTTCAATAACGTTCCAACCGGAGAATTTCATTGTCTGTAGAAAAGCACTGGAACGAGAACTAACTCTGTCGGGGGCGCGCGTCACGAGCCTGAGACACTCTGCCAGACCCATGACTCATTCAGCTCCCATTCCCCCCTCCTTTATAGCAGAAGCCTGAAACCAGTTTCTAAAGACGGTTGACATCTAGTGGAAGCCTTAGGAAGTGCAACTTGACCCCATAGACACTGTGTATTCGGTAATGCCAAGCTTTGAAAAACTCCAAACCTCAGATTTCCCACTTCCTGGTTGGATTTTTCTCAGGTTTTTGCCTGCCATATGAGTTCTGTTATACTCACAGACATCATTTAAACAGTTTTAGAAACTTCAGAGTGTTTTCTATCCAATACTACTAATAATATGCATATATTAGCATCTGGGACAGAGTAGCAGGCAGTTTACTCTGGGCACGCATTTCATCCAAAAGTGAAATTGCTGCCTCCTATCCCAAAAAGGATATAGTCGTAAACTTAAAATATTAAATTAAGAATAGTCTGATGTGTGACAATATTATTAATAGCCTATATTCATTGTCAAATTATGAATGAAGATACTGATGAACAGTGTGTGTTTGAGGCAGGGAACAGAGCCATGTTTTTTTTGTTTAATTTTTCCATGCTGTCCAGAGCTTTTGAATTGTATAGACCAGGGACAGGCAATTTAAAGGATTGACTCGGCCTATACTGTGTGTTATATTTCTTCATGAAGCCAAACACGCCGATAGTTTTGCCCCACCAAATTAATTCTTCCACAAGGACTAGTGAATGTACTGTCATTTACTGTGTGCTCTTGAGTCAAGTTTTTGCAACTGGCTCAAGGCCCTTCCTCTTATTGTTTCAATATGTCAGAGGCATTGTTTGAATGAGGTCATCCATTACCGATTTGGCCTGAGGCCACGTTGACTTCTGCTGATTTAATTGAATCTACAACATGACTCAAACTCAAACAAGCAGAGATTGCTCCGCCATGATATCCTCATTATTCCACATTAAGGACTCATTTCGGATTGGATTGTGACTCGGCTGCTTGACGAACAAGGTAGAGAGACCAAATCAAATAAGTGGGGTGGATTCGTTTTAGAGAAATACTCTGGAAAATGGCTGAAAATATATTCCTAAGACATGGACATGATAGAAAAAGGGGGCTTGTGCTTTCTTGGGGGTTTATACAAGTCAGAAGTGCATCATGCATTTGTGTCAAATAATTTCAAGTCAATGTCTTTGGTGTGACCATTTCTACTGTAGCGTTGTGAATATAACCAAAATTGTTTGTAAAAGCGTTGGCAGTGCAGGGAAGCTGAAACATGTGAATCAATCCTAAGATATGATGTCTGATGTCATCTGAAAACACAAGCAAACAAAGGAAAGGCATACAGACACCTCTACTAACTATACATCACGCAAAGGTTGCATTGATATCGCATACCGTAATCTACTTTCTGACATTCCATATAAAGCCTACACAACAGTCCACTCTGCAAAGCAATCATCAGTGATCGTCTGCCTCAACACATTTCTCAATTAACCATACATTCTTTGAAAGGCTTTGCCTGCTTGGCAAGAAACTTGCAGGGGAACATGTGGTTGGTTCTGAACTGCCAGTGCCTCACACAATAGGAAAGGAAATGTTGAGACCGTGAGGGCTGCAGAGAGGAGATAGGGCAATGTTTGCTCAGGGCTAGGTATCAGGCACAAAAACAAACATGGATGCCCTTAATGAGCCTGTTTGCCTGCCAAAGGTAAAGACAGCTTCCCTCTCTCTCTCTCGTTCTTTCTCTCTCTTTCTCTTGCCACAACTGAACAGCCTCACTGTGCCAAAGAGAAGAGGGAACAATTCCCACAGGGACGGCAGGTAGCCTAGTGGTTAGAGTGCTGGGTCAGCAACTGGAAGGTTGCTGGATCAAATCCCTGAGCTGACAAGGTAAAAAGCTGTTGTTCTGAACAAGGCAGTTAAATAATGGTTAAAATGGTACTCTACACCCAGGAGAACTTATAACTGAGGTTAACAGAGATAGATACTGTGATATGTAAGTGGTTAGGCTATCTACAGGCCACAAAAAGAGGTCTTTGTAAGTACAGGTTTTAAATTGTTTCCATGAATGACTGTACTAGCTAAGTGACTGTAGTGCACTATACAGGAGTTGAAAGAAGAGTGAAAACATACTCATATGTTTCGGAGTTGAGAGATTGTCAATGCAATATGTATGTGTAGAGATTATAGTGGTCATGCAGAGTTTGCTGTCATATTTGTCTTGCCATCAATGGGGGGTGGTTTTTATGTGTCTGAAAATTCTGGTTATTTCCCTTTCAAAACCCTCAAGTGACTTCTTCTTGACTGGCAGCACCACTGCTCGGTATGGCAACTGCGTCGCCCTCGATCGCGTGGCGTTACAGAGGGTGGTGCAGACAGCCCAGTGCATCACTGGGCCGAGCACCCTTACATCCAGGACCTCTATATCAGGCGGTGTGAAAGTAAGGCTCACAAAATGGCTCCACAGACTATCGGCATTGACCCTTCTATTTTATTTTTTATTTTTTCACGGTCTC